>NC_063343.1:4253756-4276977 GCF_021869965.1 Rhincodon typus
TAGGCCCAAAACGTCAGCCTTCCTGCTCCTCTGATGCTGCTTGGCCTGCTGTGTTCATCCAGCTCTACCCCTTGTTATCTCAGATTCTCTAGCATCTGCAGTTCCTGCTATCCCTGGGTCAATATTTTTGGTTTAAGCATAAGCAGCAAGTGATAGTCAGAGCTAAGTGATCCCACAACCAATGGATCAGATCTAAGCTCTGCAGTCCTGCCACATCAAGTTGTGAATGGTGATGGACAATTAAACAACTCATTGGAGGAAGAGGGTCCACAAATAAGGCTGAAGCAATTGCAGCAATCTTCAGCCAGAAGTGTCGAGTGGATGATCCATCCTGTTCTCCTCCAGTGGTACAGAGATGAGTCTTCAGCCAATTCGATTCACTCCACGTTATATTAAGAAACAGTTGCAGACATTGGATATTGCAAAGGCAATGGCCCTGACAACATTCTGGCAATAGTACTGCAGGCTTGTGCTCCAGAACTTGCCGCTCCCCAAGTCTAGTACAGTTAGAGCACTGGCATCTTCCCAACAATGTGGAAAATTGCCCAGGCATGTCCTGTACATAAAAAGCAGGACAAATCCAACCCGGCCAATTACCGCCCCATCAGTCTCCTCTCGATCATCAGTAAAGTGATGGATGGTGTCAGTAACAGCGCTATCAAACAGCACCTGCTCAGCAATAACATGCTCAATGACGCCCAGTTTGGGATCCGCCAGGGCCACTCAGCTCCTGACCTCATTACAGCCTTGGTTCAAGCATGGACAAAAGAGCTGAATTCCAGAGGTGAGGTGAGAGTGACAGCCCCTTACATCAAGGCTGCATTGACTGGGTGTGGCATCAAGGAGCCCGAGCAAAACTGGGATCAATGGGAATTCAGTGGCAAACTCTCCAGAGGTTGGAGTCATGCCTTTCCCATAGGAAGATGGTCATGGTTGTTGGAGGTCAGTCATCTCAGCTCCAGGACATCTCTGCAGGAGTTCCTCAGGGTAGTGTCCTAGGCCCAACCATCTTCAGCTGCTTCATTAATGACCTTCCCTCCATCATAAGGTCAGAAGTGGAGATGTTCGCCGATGATTGAACAATGTTCAGCACCATTCGTGACTGCTCAGATACTGAAACAGTCCATGTTGACATGCAACAAGATCTGGACAATATCTAGGCTTGGGCTGACAAGTGGCAAGTAACCTTTGTGCCACACAAATGCCAGGCTGTGACCATCACCAATAAGAGACAATCTAACCACCTCTCTTTGATATTCAATGGTGTTACCATCACTGAATCCCCTACTATCAACATCCTGGGGGTTATCATTGATCAGAAATTCAACTTGCATCATCACATAAACACAGTGGCTACAAGAGCAGGTCAGAGGCTGGGAATACTGTGGCGAGTAACTCACCTCCTGACTCCCCAGAGCCTGTTCACCGTCTACAAGGCACAAGTCAGGAGTGTGCTGGAATACTCCCCACTCCCCTGGATGAGTGCAGCCCCAACAACGCTCAAGAAACTTGACAACATCCAGAACAAAGCAGCTCACTTGATTGGCACCACATCCACAAACATCCCACTCCCTCCACTACAGCAGCAGTGTGTACTGTCTACAAGATACATTGCAGAAATTCACCAAAGATCCTCAAACAGCACCTTCCAAACCCACAATTCATAAGTGGTTCGATAAATAAATAAGATTGGTGTAGAAAAGCCTTCTGGCTCAGGGGACATTGTAGCATCTCCCATGGAAATGTTTACATCATTTTACTGCCATTGTGGTGGGGTTTAAAGGGCAGATGGACCTGCTATGTTCCAGGGATTGAGCCAATTTGCTGAAATTCATCAAGTGAGGGACACTATCTCAGCAAGTCCACAAGGAAATTACCTGTAGGCCCTTCATGTCTGTGCTAACTCTCTGAACAGGGTTTGATTTGATTTATTACTGTCACATGTACTGAGGTACAGTGTAAAGCGTTGTCTTATGTGCTTTACAGTCAGCTCACACTATACAAGTGCATCAGGGCAACAGGACAGAATGCAGGATACAGTGTTACAGCTGCCCAGAAGGTGCAGAGACAGATCAAACATGTTCAGCTCTTGTCAATCTTCTGCCTTTTGCCTGAACCCTCGCCCAATTTTTTATTGAAATAAACATCCAATTCCCTCCTGGATGCTTCATTTGAACCTAGTTCCACCATACTTCCAGGCAGTGCATTCTAGACCCTGACAAGTTGCTGTGCGAAAAAGTTTTTTCTCCTCTTGCATTTGCATCTTTTGCAAATCTCTTTAAATCTGTTGTCTTTAAGTTTTCAGCATACAACAACGTTGATATCATCATGTAACATCTGATTTGATTTGATTGTCACACGTATTCAAGTACAGGAGTACAGCGAAAAGTGTGTAATGTCGCCACACAAGGTGCCATCTTAGGTCGAAGGACCTAGGCACAGAATCTTAAGAACAAAGTAGAAAGAAACAACAAAGTTAAAAGTTAAACATTGTGGTAATTATAGTGTAGCATAAAACAGAGGAAATAAAGTTAAATGTTACACATTGCAGACTTTTTTAGTTTTAAGTAGAAAATAAAGAAATAAAGCTGAAAGTTCAAACATTACAGGCTTTCTTGACATCAGTCAACAGATGTGTGACAAGATCGTATCTGAAATGACAACGCAGAAACTTTGATCCTATCTACATTGACAACATCATCCTCCCAAGTGAAATTGAATTGTTTTCTGAAAATGAAGAATGTGCGGGGCTCCAGGAAGATTGTAGGGAATGAATTGAGTTAAATTGATCCTTTTGGAGACCCAGCACAGACATAATGGACTCTTTCTGCGCTGTCACAGTTGTGCATTTCTGTGATCCCTTTGAAATTCTCCAAACTGTTTGCACAAAGTGCCTCCTAGATTATGGAAGTTTTTTTTTCCCGTAAACGTAAACGTTTGGTTAGAGCTAGAGAAATGTCAGCTCAAGTGTGAAGTAAAATAACACCCAATCGAGGTGCAAAAAGCAATCTATGAGAGAGAATATCACATTTGCCTCACTGTTCAATGGGTAACAAGCTGAACAAATGGAATTGCAGGAGGAAAGCAGGAGGGCAGTCTGTATTATGTGGCAAATTAGGGACCTTTCTCAGCTGTCAGTTGTGCACCATTTCAACCAAAATTCCTACCATTCGTACTAACCATAACTATAGCCTGAGAGACAGTCAGAAACTGATCTTAGCGAAGGTCACCTGTATCTGCCACAACAGAGAGAAAGCAAATCAAAAGACCAGGAGTGCTTCACTGGGACACAGTGCAGGGGGCAGGCAAAGAAGGAAAATTATGAAAAACTAAAGGTGGCCAGATCTGCCAAGGTGCAAGAAATTGGCAGCAGATTCATTGTAGAAGAGGAGAGATTGGGAAATCTGAATGTCAAAGTAGGAAACGAAGCAGAATCCTTGGTCAATCCCAGATTGGCTTGGTTCCAGGAGATTTGAACAGAACTCCATATCATGTAAGGTAAATAGCTCTCGGTTGAACTTGCAACCAGCATAGGAAGAAGAGTACAGTTTGGAATTTTGGTTTGAAGTGCCTGTGATTATGGGATACAGATAAAAAAAAAATATTGTCAAATTCAAGTCTTTGCCACTTAAGAAATCTTACACATGGTATTATCAGGTAATCCGTTTCCAATTTGATTTTTTTTTTAAAGAATCCAGTTCACTAGGGATCTTAACAATTACTAATCTCTCCCGTTCTAGTTTTCCCCAATCTCAAAGTATTCCAACAATGTGGTAGAGAAGATCTGTGCAGACATGCTGATATTGAATCTGAAAGTTGCGCCCGTTTCCTGTCATAAAGGACAATGCCATGAATTTAAAAGTGAGTTTTCCAAATCACTTCTCCTAGTGAGTTTGGACAGATGGAGTAAAATAACAAGCTTCAATTGTTGCCTATTAAACTGCTCCATACATGCTCCCAACTAATTCCACCATTACACTGAAAAATACGACTCTTTCAAGGTCATGCAAGTATAGCAAAAGTTCAAGGTCCAACATTGTGTTGAAAACCTTTCTAAACCGTCATCTTCCATTGCACTTCTGCATTGATTCTGCTTATTTTACTAGCTTGGCATTCAGATTTCACAATCTCTCCTGGGTTTTTTTGATACTTTTCCTCCATATCCTGGCAGATATAGGAAACCTTCTCCAAGATGAATCCCTGACTGCCTCTCAGATTGTTAAAGAGAGGAGAGGGATAACGTTAAACTGATGAGGGTCCAGAAAATATTTACAAGGATGTCCCTGACACTGGAGGGTTTGAGTGCAATGTTTCACTAAGATGTAGGATGTCTCTAAGTGTTTGCACGCTCCTTCAACTCCCAACATTTTAAGACCATTGTATTTATACAATATACACTGAAGACACAGTCTGTAGTCAAACTCTTTTGGTGAAGTCTGGGTGGTAAAGTTAAAAGGATATTGACAATCGGTTTGGCAGTGTAATATGAATGGACACAATGGGATGACAACTCAGTCTGTACGAGCCTCCCCCAGTTAGCACCCGACCAGGTGCCGTACCTGAACAAAGCCAGGTAAATGAGGTTACTTGAAGGAAGTTCTACCTTGCCAGCAAACCTGTGCTGTACCTGATTTTAATGAGGCAAGGGAGAGGAGATTAACTAGCCTATGTAGCCATCCTTTGTATCTGAACGAGGCAGTGTGAAGGGAGCTTTTACTCTGCGGCTAACTTGTGGTCTACCTGACCAACGTGTATTTAATTAAACAATATGAAGAGAGCTTTATCCTGCATACAAACAGATTGTGTAAAACCTGTCCCAGAAATGATACTGGTATTATGTGCTGACACTGGAAAATCTTTGCATTCCACCATTCTGGCATTCTTATCCAAAATGACGAAATTAGATCATCAATTTGACAATGATTGCATATGAAGATGTAAGGTCAGGGTATCCAAATGTTTTCTGGTGGCTGAAAATAGAGCCTTGGGGACTGCATCAAAACCAATAGTAAACTCCATGTACCAGAGAAGAGGAACTAGCTTCACCTGAAGTATATATGTATATATATATATCTGGAAATTTAGCTCCGATCTGAAGCTCAACCTAGAGGGCCAGCAAAAGTTTCACCCCACAGACAATCTGTCAGCATTGGAGCAGAGAGAAATTGAGAGCAGTAGACATTAAAACGTAGGACAGAGCAGGATTGAATCAATCCGGTGGGGTCTCATCCCCAGATTGGACAACTAGCAGGTGAGCTCCATTATTTCTGGGGGTCATTTTGATGGTAGCAGGGGCCCTTTTGTGTGGTCACCCTCACTGAGATGCAAGACCACCGTTGGCAGAAGTCTTGCCTGCCTGGTGCTGCCAGCCAAGTAGATGATGGCAGCTCCTGGTGCCCTCAAGGTCACCAGGAGGGGTAGAAGCTGCCACCCATGAGACACCCAGAGTTACTGAAGGACCTCAGGCTAAAGATAGGACGTGAATCTTGCTCTGGGGCTTGTGGAGGGAGGGTGGTGCAGGAGGGTCAGAGACAAGAGTATGGAGTAGCTTTCAGTGCCCATTCCTTCCTCCACTACTGCTTCTAGCAGCTCCCTCAATGGGGCACAGAATGATGCTTATCAAAGCAAAGAGGGAGGGGAAATGAGTTTGTGGCAGAAACAGTTAGTACTGTCTCTCTCTCCCCCTGCCTTTTTCTCTCAACGTCTCAAGATCAACAGATAACAAAGTGTAGAGCTGGAGGAACACAGCAGGCCAGGCAGCATCAGAGGAGCAGGAAGGTCCAGTCTGTCCTCACACTGTTAATGATATTAAAGAAATATCCCTACCGCTTGGATTTGAACATGGCGCTAAGACAATTTACCAGGAAAGAAGGAAACGCCATGAAGATTCCTGAACAATGGTGGAGCTCAGCACAAGGGACAAGGTTGAGGAGTAATTGAGTCTTGAGCCAACAGGGCAGAATGGTTGATCCTATTTGACCTCTTCGACCACTACAGGTACCAATGCCCAGCCAATCTGGTTCACTCCACATGACGTTGAGAAGTGGATTAATAAGCACTGAAGGTCACAGACCCAGCTGTGATTCTAGAGACCAATCCTACAAGGAGATCCAGCGCTAGCTATAAAAAAAGTTCTGAAGAAGAGCAGCATGGTGGCTCAGTGGTTATCTCTGCTGCCTCACAGCACCAGGGACCCACGCTCGATTCCACCCTCAGCTGGCTGTGTATCTGGAGTTGGCAAATTCTCCCTGTGACTGGAATTCCTTCGGGTGCTCTGGTTTCGTTCCACAGCCTAAATACATGTAGGCTAGGCAGATTGGCCATCCTAAATTGCCCCACAGTGTCCAGGGGATGTGCAGGCTAGGGAAATGCAAGATTATAGGGTGGGGAGGGGGGGGGTTGGCATTATGGCTACAATGTTCTTCAGAGGGTCAGTGTGGACTCAATAGGCCAAACGGCCTGCTTCCACACTGTAGTGATGCTGTAAGTCTTGATTCACTGGACCTAAATTGTTAACTCCACTTTCTCTCCACAGATGCTGCCAGTCCTGCTGAGTTTCACCAGCAATTTCTGACTTTGTTTTGTACTAGCTATCCACCTGATTAAAACTGAAGATTGCCCAAGTTATTCCAATACATTAAAAATGGATAAACCTGAACTAATTTATCACTGATATCACTGTGTTCTGAGGAAGAGTAACTGGACCCGAAACGTTGGCTCTGTTTTTACCCTTCACAGATGCTGCCAGACCTGCTGAGCTTTTCCAGCAACTTCTGTTTTTGTTCCTAATTTATCACTGCCCTCTAAGCACCCTCTAATCATTATTAAGGCAACGGAAGCATTGTCGAGTGTACCACCAAACAAGGCCTACTCACTGATAGACTGTACATCGGATGCTCAGTTCAGCTTCCCCAGAACCATCAAGTACAAGATCACATCACAATCTTGAAGCACAAAAGCCGAATGCTAAAGGAGATTGTGTGGAGATTGTTATAATGGCAGTACTCACCTGAATGATGTAGCAAGAACATCAACCGAAACTTGAGGTCAACAAAGACTTTATTGGGCAAGCAACACACACGATACAAGTGAAGCTGGTTGTGATTATTGGAGGCTAGTCACTACAGTTTCCTGAACATGAATGCACACATTCCTCAGGGAGATGCCCCGGCCGCAGCTATTTTCAGTTGCTGAAAATTTCCAATGCCGAGCAGTGGAGTTGCTGGCTAATAATTCCATAGTGTAGAGGCTCATCCTGCAATACAGTACATGGCAGCCTTCACCAGCGCCTGGATAGCTGTCATACAGAGGGAAAATGCTGGAAACATTCAGCGGGTCAGACACGTATTGTGGAGTGAGAAACAGTTAACATTTCAGATCACTCACCTTTCAAAAGTGAGAAATGTTCGAGACGTAATGGATTTTAAAGGGGTAGGTGGGGCAGGGGAAGGAGGCAAAATGAGAGGCAGTGTCAGAGTTTGATTGACAGAAGACTTACTTTTACAGAGCTAAAGACAATAGGGTCAAGATGGGTCAAGAAAATGAGCAAAGAATCATTTTCTGCTGAACAACCTCAGACTGTAAGCATCTCTCCTTAGTCTGTTTCCTTTTCTTCTCAACTTCTGGTTATTCTTGTCCTGACAGCAACACATTTGTTCAAGACACATCTTTTTTTTCAATGTCTGTTATGAAAAAACACACGGGAAAGAAACTGATGGAGTGGCAGTGGTTAGTTTTCATGCTCTATGGAGACCATTGCCTTGCATGGGGGCTAAGCAGTGCTTGTTATGTGGAGTCCGTTGATACTCTGAAGTCCTTTGAAAACTGATATTGCAAGTCAGTCTGAGATTTTGTGGCTTCAGTCTGACTTCCACTGCAGAACTCAGAGCTATTTGTATCACAATAGAGATTGAGGCATTGGGCATCAAATGCTGCATTTTTGTTGTAGCCACAGTTACAGCCATAGAGTCGTCCAGCACAGAAAGAAACCCATTGATCCAACTCATCCAGGCTAACCAGATATCCGAAACTGAACTAGTGTCACTTCGAGTCACAGAGCTGTACAACATGGAAACAGACCCTTCGGTCCAACTTGTCCACACTAACCTGATATCTTAAACCGAACTAGTCCCATTTGCCAGCATTTGGCCCGTATACCTCTCAAGCCTTCCTATTCATGCATGCACCCAGATGCCTCTTAAATGTTCTTATTGTACCAGCCTCCATCACTTCCTCTGGCAGCATGTTCCACACACACACCACCCTCTATGTGAAAATGTTGCCCCTGAGGTCCCTTTTAAATCTGTCCCCTCTCAGCTTAAACCTATGACCCTCATGTATTGAACTCACCTCTCCTGGGGAAAAGACCTTATCTATACCCCTTATGATTTTATAAACCTCTATAATGTCATCCCTCAGCCTCCGGTACTCCAGGGAAAAAAAAGTCACAGCTTATCCAGCCTCTTCTTATCACTCAAGCCCTCCAGTCTCAATAACATCCTTGTAAATCTTTTTTACACCCTTTCAAGTTTGATAATATCCTTCCTATAGCAGGGCAACCAGAATTGAACACGGTACTCTAAATGTGGCCTTATCAAAGTCTTGTACAGCTGTAACATGATGACCCAACTCCTGTACTCAATGCTCTGACCAATGAAAGCAAGCATACAAAATGCCTTCTTCACTACCCTGTCTACCTGTGACACCACTTTCAAGGAACTATGTACCTGCACCCCTAGATCTCTCAACACTCCCCAGGATCCCTGCCATTAACTGTGTAAGCCCTGCTCTGGTTTGTCTTACCAAAATGCAACACCACGCATTTATCTAAATTAAACTCCATCTGCCATTCCTCAGCCCACTGGCCTAGTTGATCAACATCCCGTCGTACTCTTAGATAACTTTCTTTACTATTCTCCAATTTTGGTGTCATCTGCAAACATAATGACCATGCCCGCTATATTCTTATCCAAATCATTTATGTAAATGATGAACAACAGTGGACAACAGTGGCACACTGCAGGTCACAGGCCTCCAGTCTGAAAAATAACCCTCCACCACCACCCTCTGTCTTCTACCATCAAACCAATTGTGTAACCAATTGGCTAATTCTCCCTGGATCCCATGTGATCTAACTTTACTAACCAGTCTACCAGATGGAACCTTATCGAAGGTCTTACTAAAGTTCATGTAAACAATGTCTACCACTTTGGCTTCATCCATCTTCTTGTCACCTCTTCAAAAATCTCTATCAAGTTTGTGAGACAGGATTTCCCATGCACAAAACCTTGCTGACTCTCCCTAATCAGTGATTGCCTTTCCAAATGCATGTTAATTCTGTCCCTCAGAATCCCCTCCAACAACTTAGCCACCACTGACGTCAGGTTCACCAGCCTATAGTTCCCTGGCTTTTCCTTTGGCCTTAAATAATGACACCATGTTAGCCACGCTTCGATCTTCTGGTACCTCACCCATGGCTATCAATAATACAAATGTCTCAGCAAGAGGTCCAGCAATCTCTTACCTAGCTTGCCACAATGTCCTGGGATATATTTCATCAGGTCCTAAGATTTATCTACCTAAGACCTCTTAAGACCTCCAGTACCTCCTGTTCTGTAACATGGATTCTTTTCAAAACATCACTATTTATTTCCCCGAGTTCCCTAGCTTCCATGTCTTTCTATACAGTAAATACTGATGCAAAATATTCATTTATGATCTCATCTATCTCCTGTGATTCCACACACAAATGGTCTCATTTATCTTTAAGGGGCCCAATTCTCTCCCTAGTTACTCTTCTGCCCTTATATGTCCTTGTAGAATCTCTTTAGATTCTCCTTAACCTTATCTGCCAAAGCTATCTCATGTCCCCTTTCTGCCCTCCTGACATCCCTCTTAAAGTTTACTCCTACACCCTCTATAACACTCAAGGGATTCATTTGATCCCAGCTGTCTATACCTGACATGTGCCTCTTTCTTTTTCTAGAGTCTCAACAGATTTGCCCTTCAACAAGTAGGAACATGCTGACCCTGAATAACTCATGTGGC
This sequence comes from Rhincodon typus, assembly GCF_021869965.1. Lineage (NCBI taxonomy): Eukaryota > Metazoa > Chordata > Chondrichthyes > Orectolobiformes > Rhincodontidae > Rhincodon > Rhincodon typus. The sequence continues at coordinate 4,263,804 of NC_063343.1, forward strand.
TCATCCAACTAAGTTTATAGACAGTGGTAATCTCTGGAACTTCTGGTGTACATGTTACTTGCCTGTGATCAGCCTGAACCTGGTTGTAGTCCAGGTTATATAGAAGCATAGGGATAGGAGTAAGGCATTCAGTCTGGTGCACCAGCTTCATTCAGTATGGTCATCGTTGATCGAACATTTTGTAACTTTTTACCCACCCCATCCTCATACCCTTGAGGTAATCAGAAACCTATCAATTGCTACCTTAAACGTACTGAAAGACTGAGCTTCCACTCTCCTCAGTAGTAGGGAATTCCCAAGGATCACAACCTTTGAATAAAAAACAAATCTCCATTTCTCAGACCTAAGTGGCATTACCCCTTATTTTACAGCTGTGTCCCCTGGTCCTGACTCTCCAACTGGGGGAAGCAGCTTATCTGCATCTACCCTATCTATCCCTTTAAGTATCTTGTAAGTTTCGATGCAATCACCTCTCATTCTTTGAAATACTAGAGCATACGAGTCCAGTTTGCTCAAGGTTGGTAAACCTTTGTTGTACTCCCTCGATGGAATATCTTCCCTAAGATAAGGAAAGAAAAATGACATTCAATAATCCATTTTCAGGCTAATCAGGCTCGGTTATAACTGAAGCAAGACCTCACCACTCCTGTACTCAAATCCTCCCACAATAAAGGCAAACGCTGTCCTAATAGTTTCCTGTGCCTACAGTGACTTATTGACAAGAATACCTAGGTCCTTTTGTACATCTACACTTTGATACCTCTAACCATTTAGAATCATGGAATCCCTACAGTGTGGAAGCAGGCCATTCGGCCCATTGACCCTCTGAAGAGCATCCCACCCAGACGTACACCCCTGTAACACTACCTTTCCCATGGCTAACCCACCCAGCCTGCACACGCCTCAACACTCGGGGCAATTTAGCATGGCCAATCCACCCTAACCTGCGCATCTTTCGACTGTGGGAGGAAACCGGAGCACCCGGAGGAAACCCACGCAGACACGGGGAGAATATGCAAACTCCACACAGATAGTCGCCCGAGGGTGGAATCAAACCCAGGTCCCTGGTGCTGTGAGGCAGCAGTGCTAACCGCTGAGCCACCGTGCCACCATTTAAGAAATATTCTGCACTTTTATTCCTCATAACCTCTTGAATCGAGGCAAAATACTGCAGATGCTGGAAATCTGAAAAAAATGCAAAGAATACTGGGGAAACTCAGAAGATCTGGCAGTATCTGTGGACAGAGAAACAGAATTAATGTTTCGACTCCAGTGTGACTCTGCTTCATAACTGTCCTGAAGTGCCTTCTGGAAATTTAAGTCCAGCACAGTCTCCAGTTCCCTTTTATCCACAGTCCATGTTATGTCCTCAAAAAGCTTCAATAAATTGGTTAAATTTGATGTCCCTTTCACAAGACCACAATGATTCTGCTTGATTGCCTTGAATTTTTCCAAGTGCCCTGCTGTAACATTTTTCATATTAGTTGCTAACATCTGGCCTATGACAAATGTTAAGATAAGTGGTTTGTAGTTTCCTGCTTTCTGTCTCCTGTCTGAGTGAAGGACTTATGTTCACCATTTTCCAATCTTCCCTGAATCAAGGGAAAACTATAAACAATTCATTAACTATCTTATAAGACACGACTTTTTTTTATTTAACATATTTTTCTAATCAAACTGTTCAGAGATGTTATTACACACCTCTGGAGCAGGCAGGGTAGGGACATAAGAACATAAGAACTAGGAGCAGGAGTAGGCCATCCGTCCCCTCTAGCCTGCCCCGCCATTCAATAAGATCATGGCTGATCTTTTCATGGACTCAGCTCCACTTACCCTCCCGCTCACCATAACCCTTCATGCTTTTACTGTTTAAAAATCTATCTATCTTTGCCTTAAAAACATTCAACGAGGTAGCCTCAACTGCCTCACTGGGCAGGGAATTCCACAGATCCACATCCCTTTGGCTGAAGAAGTTCCTCCTCAGCTCAGTCCTGAATCTGCTCCTCCTTATTTTGAAGCTAAGTTCCCTAGCTCTGGTTTCACCTGCCATTGGAAACAACCAGACTGCTTCTGTCTGATCTATTGCTTTCATAATTTTATATGTTTGTAAAAGATCCCCCTCATTCTTCTAAATTCCAATGAGTATAGTCCCAGTCGACTCCATCTCTCCTCATAATCCAACCCTCTCAACTCTGGAATCAAGTTAGTGAATCTTCTCTGCACCCCCTCCAGTGCCAGTACATCCTTTCTCAAGTAAGGAGACAAAAACTGGACACAGTACTCTAGGTTTGGCCTCACCAGCACCCTATACAGGGACACTACTACTGTGCCACAAGAGGGCCCTGCTTCTTCATTCAATAACCTAGGGTGAAATCCACAACACTGGGATATGTCAGACCAGAGTTCAAGTAATTTGCTGAATACCATTTCTGGGGTTTGAAACTTTATTCATTCCTCCCTCTCTTCCGTTTCCTGATTTTATGGCTATTTTTTGGATTTACTTGTATCCTCTACAATGAAGACCAATACAAAATGCCAGCTCAATTCATCTTCCTTCTTACTTCCCTTTTATAACTTCCCAGTCTCACTTTCTACGGCACCAAAGCTATGCTATAAATATCCCGGGAAAGATTGTTGAGAGGCCAATATGGCTGTTTGTTGAATTGAACAGTGCCTGGGGTTTTTGGAGCAGTTAGCTTGATATGGAATTTGAAGATAATTTCAGTAATCTTGATCATTAATTTGATGTCAGTGAAGTTCTTGCAGCTTGTATCCAGGTCTCTGGGCCTGGACTCCAGGTATCGATCTATTTGGCTATATGCTCTCACTGTCTTTTGATAATTTGTCTGGAGAGTCTCCTGACCTCTACAAACGCACAATATCGCTCCTCTTTCCACAATATCCTCCAGGGAAACTTCCGAAAACATTGGGTCAAGATGCCATATTGCAGGCTTCAATTCATGTATCATTCCAAACTCCTGCTCAAGTCACAATTAACTTTGTGTTTAGGAGGTGCAGACTAGTTTAATGCAATTTTTTAAGTGGATGTAGATGTTAGTGACAATTCTGCTTTCTTGTTACACCTCCCCTAAAGTCATCTTTACTTTCTTCAATTGCTCTCTCCTTTTCTCTTGCAGCTTCACTCTTTTGTCATTCAATCTCTCCTGCTTTTCACTCTGAAAAAGAACTTCCTTTTTTTCCTTTGTTCTCCTTCTGTCCATATGCTGCCTTTTTACTTGCTTACAAGCTGTTCTCTTTCCATTACCAACAAAGAGCATTGACTTGAAAAATTAACTTTTAATTACCCTGAAGCAGTCTGTGTTCACATGCAGATTTGGTCGGAACTGCAGATGCTGGAGAATCTGAGATAACAAGGTGTAGAGCTGGATGAACACAGCAGGCCAAGCAGCATCATAGGAGCAGCAAGGCTGATGCTTTGGGCCTAGACAAGGTCTGGACATTATCCAGGCTTGGGCTGACAAGTGGCAAGTAACTATGACCATCACCAATAAGAGACAATCTAAACATAGCGCCTTGACATCCAATGGTGTTACCATCACTGAATCCTCCACTGTGGGCATCCTGGGGGACCCCATTGACCAGAAACTCAACTGGACTCACAACATAAACACAGCAGCTACAAGAGCAGCTCAGAATCTAGGCATACTGCAGCGAGTAACTCACCTCCTGGCTCTGCAAAGCCTGTCCAACATCTACACGGCGCAAGTCAGGAGTGTGATGGAATGCTCCTCACTTGTCTGGATGGGTGCAGCTCCAGTAAAACTCAAGAAACTTAACCCAAACCGGAACAAAGTAGCTTGCTTAGTTGACACTATGTCCATAAGCATCCACTCCCTCTACCACTGATGCTCAGTAGCAGCAGTGTGTACTATCTACAAGATGTGCTGCAGAAATTCACCAAAAGATCCTCAGACAGCACCTTCCAAACCCATGACCACTTCCGTCTAGAAGGACAAGAGTAGCAGATATATGGGAGAACCACCACCTCCAAGTTCCCCTCCAAGCCACTCACCATCCTGACTTGGAAATTTGTCACCGTTCCTTCAGTGTCACAAATCCCGGAATTCCTTCCCTAAGGGCATTTTGGGTCAACCCACAGCACATGGACTGCAGCAGTTCAAGAAAGCAGTCCACCACCACCTTCTCAAGGGTCAACTAGGGACGGGCTATACATGTTGGCCACCCAGTGACGGCCACATCCCTCAAACAAACACAAAAAGAACTCTGCTCTTGCCCCACAGAGGTTGTCAGAGCTGAAAATATGTGCAGCAATTCGTAGAATCCCTAACAGCGTGGAAACAGGCTATGTGGACTGACAAGTCCACACCGACCCTCCAAAGAGCATACCACATGGACTCACAGCCCCTACCCTATCCGTGTAACCCTGCATTTCCCATGGCTAATCCACCTAGCCTACACATTCCTAGACACTGGACAATTTAGCATGGCCAATCCATCTAACCTGCACATCTTTGGACTATGGGAGAGAACCCACACAGACACAGGGAGAATGTGCCAACTCCCAACAGACAGTTGCCCGAGGCTGAGACCAATCCCAGGTCCCTGGTGCTATGAGGAAGCAGAACTAACCACTGAGCCACCATGTCATTTCTCGTTATTTTAGGCTTCCACTGTTCTTCACCTCTGCACTAGCTCGAGGTGACATTTTTGAGCCCCTTGCTGATGTGTGTGACTTGTGAACATCTTTGTTACTTCAGGCAGCATGGAAATGGTGTGCTCATGGCAACAATAGACATGGGTTAATTGTTTTGTGATTTCTGTGGCTATTTTAATGGTCTGCGTAATTGAGCCCCTTCGATACTCTGTAAGGCGGTCTTTCCTGGTACACTGAAGCTCCTTCACAATCTATAAATTGGGCGTGCCATTGTGTTCACCACTCCCCTATAACCTGACACCATCTGTGGCAAAGAAATTCTCTTGGTTGGTTACCCTGCCATTAAATTCAATATCCGCTCCTCCACAAAGTGGTTACTCAGTTTATAGGTCACTCTGACACTGGTTCTGTCCCTTCCATCCGCCGTCACTGAGACAACTGGGTAGCACTACCGCTTCCACATTGTCCTCCAAGCCATACATCCTCCTGACCTGGAAGTTGTCTTACTGTTGCTAAATCCAACCTGTGGAAGTTCCCCACCACTTCTGTCAGAACATCATCACTATGCCATACATCTGCAACAGATGATCCACCATCTCAGGACAAGCAAGGACAATAAATATCATCATGCCAACATCAGCCATATCTCAAGAATATTGTTTTTTTTTAGATGAGACCACTATGTTGGATATCCTGAATTTATTGAGATACTTGTCTCTCCCTGTTGTTAGCATTGTATAATTACCGCTAATGTATGGTAACAAATAATACCCACAGGTTTAGGGATACAGTCATCATTGTAATATATCTAGTCTTTGCTGAATCAGTGAGAATGGTGAGCCTGTGTTCAAGTTATATTGTGAAACATGCTTCTTTATAACAGCTTTCTATTCACAACAGGTTTTGAGCGTGTTCAGGGATGTAGGTCCATTTATGCACAAACATTGCATAAAATATGACCCTGATTACAGTCGAGTAAGCTGATAGGTGCCTTATGTTCATATTAGAGCGATGTTGTCTTTCTTTTTCCAGAAAATGCTGAACAGCGGTAACATCATAACCCTGTGGAAACTAATGCTGACAAGAGGCGCTCAAGTAATTATGACTTTGACAACCTGGGGATGGTCTTCCCCTAATCTATTCCTCACTTCTTCCCTGATGTTATTAGACTGCCGAACAGACCTGTCTGACTTCAAATAATGTTGACCTTCTTTGTGCACCTTCTGTGCAGCAGTAACCTCATATGGCTCGCTCTGGCTAAGCACCCTGTGATCTGTATGTCCTCGTTTGCTGTGATCTGCCTGTACTGCTCGCAAAACAAAACTTTTCACTGTACTTAAGTATATGTGACCACAACAAATCAAATCAAAAATCTAGTTCCAGACCAAATCCTATCCACTATTTACAAGGCAAAAGTCAGGAGTGTGATGGAATACTCTCCACTTGCCTGGATGGGTGCAGCCCCAACAACACTCAAGAAGCTTGACACCATCCAGGACAAAGGGTGGAAAATTCAACAGAACTTTGACACTGATAGATATTTATCTTCGCTGTTTGAAACTTGGCCATTCAAAATAATCAGAGAAAATCCTTTCCAAGCACTGGAGTGCTCCATTTTCACCAATGATCCTCAGACAGCACCTTCCAAACCCACGACCACTTCCATCCAAAAGGACAAGGGTAGCAGATACATGGGAACACCACCACCTCCAAGTTCCCCTCCAAGTCACTCACCATCCTGACTTGGAAATATATCGCCGTTCCTTGACTGTCATTGGGTCAAAATTCTGGAATTCCCTCTGTAATAGCATTGTGGGTCAACCCACAGCACATGAACTGCAGCGGTTCAAGAGGGCAGCTCACCACCACCTTCTCAAGGGGGCAACTAGAGATGGGCAAGAAATGCTGGGCAGTAGGTGACGCCCACATCCCTCAAATGAAAAAATAAAAAAACAAATTTGCAGGGCCGCTTTCAATTATAGTTTTGTTCGAAGCAAATGAGGTATGATTTTATTCAGATTTAACACTGATTGGCAGGCAGTGGAACGTTGCTGTGTTACTTTTGGATTGAAATTCCGATCATCAAGTGGAACTTGAGAAGCGGCTTCGTTCATTAGCTCTGTGGGCCCCCGCTGATAAATCTCTGAGGGAGACTGATGTTCAGTCTCTTTGGTTTGTGTGGATTTTACAAACTGATCTGAAAGAGTGCCAACTTCTCTAATGTTTTACATCGACTCATGCTTTAACAATTAAGCAAACATTGCAGTTTGAAGTTGAGAAATGATGCTTACATGACAATACAGAATTGAGCAGAACTCTTAGATCTCTTCGCCCTTTACAAATCTTGACAGGCAACTCCACAGTAACATCGCTGAAAGCCTTCAACTCAGTCAAGAAAGATTTGTAACTTCAGAAAATCTAGACAGGCAAAATTGAGTGAAAAATACACAATGCCTTTAGAAAAGATTAGGAAGTGCACTTAGTAGAATCTGGAGAGATATCGAGTTATCGAATAAAACATAAGGGTCTATTTCCACCCCAGTGCTTGTTACCCAACGGGAAATAAGTTGACCCCCTGCTGAAGGCTATCCCTGTGGCTGAGATTAGTGGATAGAACTAGGAATATGTCTACAGTCTGAAAGGTTGATAGGTGCAATTTTAACTGTCAGTATGGGCTGTTCAAGGCTAGTACAGCCTCAGTGCAGAGGTCACAACAGGGTCAGGGGAACGTACAATCACACACAAAGCTTGCACTTCTGTGTTTGATCTTCCCTGGGGTTTCGGGCACCTGGTACAAGCCCCACTTCCAGATATTCGGGCCATCTGCGTCTCTTTTGCTCGGAGTCATCTGTTTGCATTGAAGGGAGAGTGCAGTAAAGTTGAGAACAGCAAGGCCTCAGCTCATCAGAGCTCTTACGCTGAATAAAAGCACAGGTGGAGTTGCAGATCCAACACAGGAACCTCATTAAATAGGGGCAGGCAATGGCCTAGTGGCATTATTGCTAGAATATTAATCCAGAAACTCAGCTCATGTTCTGGGGGATCCTGATTCAAATCCCGCCATGACAGATGGTGGAATTTAAATTCAATAAGGAATCTGGAATTAAGGGTCTAATGATAACAACGAATCGATTGTCAGGAAAAACTCATCTGATTCGCTAATGTCCTTCAGGGAAGGAAATCTACCACCCTTACCTGGTCTGGCCTACATGTGACTCCAGACCCACAGCAATGTGGTTGACTCTTAACTGCCTTCTGGGCAATTAAGAATGGCCTAGCTAGAGATGCCCACATCCTATGAATGATCAAAAAATATCTGAACAGTATAGTCAGGGCAGGGAACTGATGCACACAGTAAAAAAGAAATGAAGTGGGCCAGGTATGCCACACTAAAAAATTGGGAACGATAAGGTGATCAGGTTAGGAAAAACATTGTGTGACAGCTTGAGTAAACAGTAAAGATCGGATTTTTCAAGGCGGTAGCCAGAATAAGTGTTGGAAGAAGCAATTTTGATTGAATATTGAAATACTGCTGTTAGAAATAGCAGTGGTCAGCAGTGAAAGGACACAATGAGGGGATAAGGCTTCAGCCATGATGTTCTGAGCAACTGTATGAAAAGGAAAATTGCAACTCGGGGAAAATGAGGACAGAGCTTCAGCAGGGGCACTAGAAAACTCACATTTCCCACGTGCACATAAAATGAACTTGTGTTTACTCAAACAGACTGTGTTGAGGTTGTACTTTAATTTCCACTCTATGTACAGTTTTGGTGTAATTTACAGCTGTCAATACTTCAATGAAACATAGTATCATGCAGTGAAGAAGAGCAATTCAAATTATCTTTTTAAGAAAACTGCTCTTTGTGGGGCTAAGTTCCCCATTTCTAATTACTCCATGGGCAAAACTCTAACCTTCCATCGACACTTTTTTTTTTTAACCTCAGCAATTCATGTCCTAAATCAGTCTCTTGGGTGAGTCACATCTCCCCAGATTTCTAATTGTCGGTTAATAAAACAAAGAACTGTGGACACTGGATGTCAGAAACAAAAAAACAGATCTTGCTGGAGAAACTCAGCAGGTCTGGTGGCGTCTGTGGAGAGAAAACAGAGTTAAGGTGTCAACTCAATTTCTGTTTTTGCATGTTTTTAACTGTCAGTCTTCACTTTGTGATCTGGTTGAGCTTTCAGTCGTACTACTTACAATCACAAACCATGCCTGCTAATACTTTTCAATTTCTAGGCTTACACGCCATCTGTGATATTTCTTAACAACTTAATTCTTTCTCTCCCTTTAGTAAAACATTGATTCCAAATCTTTTTATTTGAAGATAAGGGGGATTCTTCTCAGTTCATGAGAAAGACTTGCCAGTGTCTCCCAGTTTAGGAATATCACTGAATTGATTGTAAAGCATTAAGCCCAGCTATCTAAAATCACATTGCACCGACGAAATTTGAATTATGACACATTTTTAGTGTTATTGACTGTTCAGCGATTTGAAGATGACATCTAGTCAGCAAATCCAATTTGCTAGATGTTTTTACCAAGAGTCTTCATGTGTCTGAACATCCAGATTCTTGAGTTACAAATCTTTTGACACATGGGACAGGGTATCCCACAGGGAAAGGACATGACACAAGGGATAGGATATGACACAAGAGACAGGACATCCTGCAAGGGACAGGACATGGTACAGGGGATAGGATATGACACAAGGTACAGGGCATCCTGCAAGGGACAGAACATGGCACAGGGGATGGGCTATGACACAAGGGACAGGACATCCTGCAAGGGACAGGACATGGCACAGGGGATAGGATATGGCACAAGGTACAGGGCATCCTGCAAGGGACAGAACATGGCACAGGGGATGGGATATGACACAAGGGACAGGGCATCCCACAATGGACAGGACATGGCACAGGACAGAGATCCAATGTGCAGGAACTGTCTCCTTTCTTCACCATCTCTGCCTCACCATTAACATGTTGTGACTCAAAACACAAACACAACTTGATGGGCAGGTTGCTATCGTTTTGAACAACTGGTCACAAGTTCTTCCTAATGGTTAATGTCAATGCTGCTGTTCTTCAACAAGAGCTTCAGGGTATCTTTGAAGATTTTCTTTTTGTCCTCTGCCCTCTCCTGGCATGTTGGCTGGTCGAAAGTTGAGGAAACAATGCTTGACTGGGAAAACGCTTCTCAGTCGCCCATATAGTGTCCAGCCCATCAGAATGGGTTGTGCAGGAGTTTTACATGACTGCTTATGTAGCTGGCTTCAGGAAGGACACTAATACCCATTCAATAATCCTCCCATTAAATTGGGCGAATGTGGCGGGGGCATTGGTAGACCTCTCTAGTGCTCTCATGTGCTGCGGAAACACAGTCCAGGTCTTCTGCAGTGCAGGAGTCCAGTAACAACAGCTGCTCTGTATGCTTGTAATTTTTGTAGATTTGTGGAGGCTTGCAGTCACTGCCAAGTCTGGGTTATCGTGTCATAGAGCCTTAGAGTCTCACAGCACAAAGACAAACCAAATGGTCCAACCGGTCCATGCTGACCATTATCCCAAACTAAACTAGTCCCACCTGCCTGCTCTTGGCCCATATCCCTCCAAACATTTCTTATTCATGCACTTATCCAAATGTCTTTTAAATATTGTAACCGTACCCACATCCACCCCCTTCCTCTGGAAGATCATTCCATACACAATCTACTCTCTGAAATAAAATTGCCCCTCATGTCTTTTTCCTTTTACCTTAAAAATGTGTCCCCTGGTCTTGAAATCCCCCAGCTTAGGGAAAAGACACCTGCCATTCACCTTATCTATACATCTCATGATTTTATAAATCTCTGTGAGGTCAATTCTTGTTGGCACAGCTAATCCTGTGTTGGATCTTCTTGTCAGTGTTGGCCTTTTGAGAAAGGTTTCTACCAAGACATGGGAAGTACTCAACCCATTCCAGGGACTATCCAGGAGGTGGGATCTCTGTCTGACTAGATTTGGCTGGTTTACTTTGGCAACAATCAAGGACATGCCAAGCCTCCTATATGCAGAATTGAGGAGATCGTTGCCAAATGGGAACTCCAGGTCATGTATCTTCCTGGTGGCCAGATAATTTAGGCGGAAAAATGACTGAGATTAAAGAGTTCAAATTTCGGAATCTAATCCTTACACCAGAGGGCAGCTGATCTTTGATGGGAACTCTCAGATAGCCTTGTTTTATACTGGTCTGGGTTATGAAAACAGATCACCGTCTCAAGACAATTAAAGCCATCTCATCATGAAGATAGTGACAATGTTTCTTGGGCATCGAAGTCTTTGCTGGACAATCCATAGAGCCTCACGATTTACTGAATCATACCCTGTGGTCAACTTGATGAAGAGTTTCTGGGGTTGTTCCCATTGTTTTTCTTGGAATGTGTCTGGTAACGACCACCATGTTAGAAAGTCTGAAGCTACACATTGCGTCTCTGGGCAGGTTCCCTAGGCCTCAGGAAGTAGGTGATCCAGCAGAATGCATGCCAGGACTGCCCCTGCTGTGTACAAGCAGGAAACACCTCGAGAGATTCCACATAAATGTTTTATCTCCCTTCTTAAAGATGGTTACAATTGTCACGTTGCTGAAATCAGATGCTGAGGGTCTACCTTAATTTATACAAATGGTGAGTTCTGGGACTGCACCCAGGATCATCTTCTGAATGGCAAAAGGGCGACTGTTAGTCTTCCCTTTCCAAGAGAAAGTATTTGTTCAATCCTATTCGTTCCTTCAGCTGTACTTCCCCAACAATGTCAATCCCATAGAGAGCAACAATGACACTTTGGATCTTGGGATGTAGAGGCACCCTAGGGATGTAAGCTCACAATTCCTTGTAGAAAATGCAAACCCTGCCTTCCTAAGCAGATTCAAAAAAATTCCCATCGCATTATTTTGATGAAGGGCAGTGAAGATCTCTCCATATTCCTGACGAGATTGATCCCTTCCTCACATAATGAAAACTGAAAATCTTTCTGCTCTTTTTGAGATCTTATTATGGACAAATTGGCTGTGACATTATGCAGTCACTACACTTCAAGAGTGGCCAAAAAATCATTTAAAATGGCATTGGGACATGGAAGGCCTTATTGAAATAAAGATGATTCAGCAAACATACAAGTGATTCAAAGTATGTATAAATGATGGGATGGAAAACCTCATATCTAAACATTCCAATGACGCAAATATGGATGGCATTGTATACAGTTACTCATTTTAAGCTTCCAAATGGAATAGACACAGAGTAAGTGAAAGGGCACACTGGAGCAAATGGATTTCAGAGACAACCACTCCTCACCACATGCCCACCCCTTTAATCCATTCCCTACAACCCTGCCTTTCCCATGTCTAACCCCCTATCCTACATATCCTTGGACACTATGGGCAAGTGCCCACGGCCCAACCACCCTAACCTGCACATCTTTGGACTGTGGGAGGAAACCGGAGCACCCGGAGGAAACCCATGCAGACACGGGGAGATTGTGCAAACTCCATACAGACAGTCGACCCAGCATTGAGTCAAACCCAGGTCCCTGGCGCTGTGAGGCAGCAGTGTGAACCACTGAGCCTCTGTGCCACCCAAAGGTGACTAATGGTGGAACTGTCTTGAAAGACTAAATGGTGATTAGAAAAGCAAAGAAATAAAAAGTCCAGTATTGTAGACCATAGGAATAAATTAGAAAAATACAAAAATAAAAAATTCAGAATAACAGTCCATCCAACCCAGTCCACACCAGAGCCCAGAAGCTAGTCCACGCTAAGCCTTGACTCCAGACAATTCTGGGTTTCACCTCGAGGCTATCGAGGCCTGGAGACCACTGTGAAACCACCTGAAGGACAGAGATCTATGCTGAGGCCATGCCAGGCTGGGTAACCGCCACACCGAGTGGCCGAGAGAATGTCACACCAGACAAAGAGACAACCACACAAGGCTGGGAAAACACCAAGCAGGACCAGGTGACAGTAACACCGGATCCATGCTGAGGCTGGGAGTGTGAGTCAGTGCTGAGGCTGGGAGTGTGAGTCAGCGCTGAGGCTGGGAGTGTGATTCCGCGCTGGGGCTGGGAGTGTGAGTCAGTGCTGAGGCTGGGAGTGTGAGTCCGTGCTGAGGCTGGGAGTGTGAGTCAGCGCTGAGGCTGGGAGTGTGAGTCCGCGCCAAGGCTGGGAGTGTGATTCCGCGCTGAGGCTGGGAGGGTGAGTCAGCGCTGAGGCTGGGAGTGTGAGTCCACGCTGAGGCTGGGAGTGTGAGTCAGTGCTGAGGCTGGGAGTGTGGGTCCGTGCTAAGGCTGGGAGTGTGGGTCCGTGCTGAGGCTGGGAGTGTGAGTCAGCACTGAGGCTGGGAGTGTGAGTCCGCGCTGACGCTGGGAGTATGAGTCAGTGCTGAGGCTGGGAGTGTGAGTCCGTGCTGAGGCTGGGAGTGTGAGTCCACGCTAAGGCTGGGAGTGTGAGTCCGCGCTAACGCTGGGAGTGTGAGTCCGCGCTAACGCTGGGAGTGTGAGTCCGTG
>NC_063343.1:4277077-4284283 GCF_021869965.1 Rhincodon typus
TGAGGCTGGGAGTGTGAGTCCGTGCTGAGGCTGGGAGTGTGAGTCCGTGCTGAGGCTGGGAGTGTGAGTCCACGCTAAGGCTGGGAGTGTGAGTCCGCGCTAACGCTGGGAGTGTGAGTCCGCGCTAACGCTGGGAGTGTGAGTCCGTGCTAAAGCTGGGAGTGTGATTCCGCGCTGAGGCTGGGAGTGTGAGTCAGTGCTGAGGCTGGGAGTGTGAGTCAGTGCTGATGCTGGGAGTGTGAGTCCGTGCTGAGGCTGGGAGTGTGAGTCCGTGCTGAGGCTGGGAGTGTGAGTCTGCGCTGAGGCTGGGAGTGTGAGTCCGCGCTGAGGCTGGGAGTGTGAGTCCGTGCTGAGGCTGGGAGTGTGAGTCCGCGCTGAGGCTGGGAGTGTGAGTCAGCGCTAGGCTGAGAGTGTGAATCAGTGCTGAGGCTGGGAGTTCAGAACATTGCTGAGAACGAAAGAACAAAAGAGAAGTACAGCACCAGACCTGGCCCTTCGGCCCTCCAAGTCTTTGCCGATTATTATGCCCGAACTCACCTAAGAGCAAACCTGCTGCCCTTATTTGATCTGAATCCGTCTATTCCCTCCCTATTCATGTAACTGTCCAGATGCCTCTTAGTTTTCGCCAATGTGGCTTCTTCGATCAACTCTTCTGGTCATGCATTCCAGGCCCCTGCCACTCTCTGTGTGAAAAACTTCCCTCACACATCTCTCTTAAACTTTTCCCCTCTCACCTTGAACCTGTGACCCCTTGTAATTGAAACTTCAACCCTGGGAAAAAGCCTCTGACTATCCACCCTATCCATGCCTCTCACAATGTTGTAGACATCTATCAGGCCTCCTCTCAGCCACCGTTTTTCCAGTGAAAACAATCCTAGTCTTTTTAACCTTTCCTCATAGCCAATGCCCTCAAGTCCAGCCAACATCCTGGTGAACTTTCTCTGTGCTCTCTCCAAAGCTTCCACATCCTTCTGGTAATGTGGTGACCAAAACTGCACACGATACTCCAAATGCGGCCTAACAAGGGTTTTATATAGCTGCCACACTGTTTGCCAAGTCTTGTACTCCATGCCCCAGCCGATGAAAGCAAGCATGCCATATGCCTTCTTAATCACTTTGGCCACCTGTGTTGCCACTTTTAGGGAACTGTGGACTGGTAATGTTCTTAAGAGTTCTGCCATTTACAGTATAATTGACACTTAAATTTGATCCTCCAAAATGCATCACCTCGCATTTGTCGGGTTAAACTCCAGCCGCCATTTCTGTGCCCAAGTCACCAATCTATCTATATCCTGTTGTATCCTTTCACAATCGTCAGCACTTTCAACAACTCCACCAATTTTCGTGTCACTTGCAAACTTACTAATCAGATCACCTACAATTTCCTTCAGGTCATTTATATATACTACAAGCAACAGAGGACCTAAGACTGTTCCCTGTGGAACACCACTAGCTACCCATCTCCGTTATGAAAAACACCCTTCCATCACTACCCTCCGTCTTCTATGACCAAGCCAGTTTTGTATCCATCTACCCAGCCCACACAGAATCCCATGTGATTTTAGTTTTTGCACGAATCTGCCATGTGGGATTTATCAAATGACTTACTAAAGTCCATACAAATTACATCCATAGCCCTTCCCTCATTATTTGTCTTTGTCACTTCTTCAAAAAATTCAATCAGGTTGGTGAGACATGACCTTCCCTGTAAAAAAACCCATGCTGCCTGTCACTAACTAGTCCATTTTCTTCCAAATGTGCATATATCATCTCAGTATCATCTCCAAGAGCTTACCCACCACAAATGTCAGGCTCCCTGGCCTATAATTTCCTGGATTATCCCTGCTTCCTTTCTTAAACAATGGAACAACATTGGCTAATTTCCAGTCCTCTGGAACCTCACCTGTGGTAAAAGAAGATGTGAAGATATCTGCTAATTCCCCAGCTATTTCTTCCCTTGCTTCTCACAGGAACCTGGGATGGATCCCATCTGGCTCTGGGGACTTGTCTACCTTAATGCATTTTAAGATACCCAAAACTTGAGTCCTCCTTCAATATTGACATTCTCGAGAGTATTCACACACTCATCCCTGACCTCAACATCAGTCATGTCCTTCTCCTTGGTGAATACTGATACAAAGTGCTCATTAGGGATCTCACCCACTTCCTGTGGTTCCACGTATAACTTTCCCCCTTTGTCCTTTAGTGAGCCTACTCTTCCCCTTGCTCCCTCTTTCTTCTAACATATGCATAAAAATCCTTGGGATTCTCCTTGACTCTGTTTGCTAAAGACATTTCTTGGCCCCTTCAGCCTTCCTAATTCTGCGTTTAATTTCCTTCCTAATTTCTCTATACTCCTCAAGGGCTTCGTCAGTTTGTAGCTGCCTAGGACTATTGTACGCTTTCTCTTTCCTTTTGACTAAGCTTACAATTTCCCTTGTCATCCACGGTTCCTGAATCCTGCCATTCCTATCCTTCAGTTTTGCAGGGATATTCATGTCCTGCACTTTATTCAACTGGTCTTTAAAAGCCTCCCACATGCCAGATATAGATTTGCCTTCAAATAACTGCTCCCAATCCACATTTCCCAGTTCCTGTCTAATTTGGATGTAATTGGCCCTTGCCCAATTAAACACCCTCACCAGAGGGCCACTCTTGTCCTTGTCCATGAATACTCAAAGTCTTATGGAGTTATGGTGACTAAACCCAAAATGCTCTCCTACTGAAACATCGATCACCTGTCCTGGCTCATTCCCTAGTACCAAGTCTAGTACGGCCTCCTGTCTGGTTGGAGTGTGAACATACTGTCTCAAAAAGCCCTCCTGGACACATTTAACGAATTGTTCTCCATCCATGTTTTTGGCTCTCAGGGAGTCCCAGCCAGTAAGAGGAAAGTTGAAGTCACCCACCACAACTACCCTGCTCCTTTCACACCTTCCTAGTATCTGACTACATATCTGCTCCTCTGTCTCCCATGGGCTGTTGGGAGGTCTATAGAAAACCGCCAACATTGTGATTTAATCCCTTCCCATTCCTGAGCTCCACCCATAATGCCTCACTGCAGATCCCTTCGATGTGTCCTCCCTCCACACAACTGTGATATGATCCCTAATCAACAATGTAACTCCCCCACAGAAGAAAGAGGGGGAAAAAGAATAGAAACAAAAGAGAAAAAGAAGAAACAGAGTGGACAAGCTCTGGCTGAAGAGTTCCACTCCACTGCCATCTTGGATCTAAATCTCATGCATAATCATCAATGAACATCTGATTTCTGACCCTATGATGGAAGAAGGTCATTGATGAAGCAGCTGAAGATGGTTGGGCCCAGGACACTACCATGAGGAACTCCTGCAGAGATGTCCTGGAGCTGAGATGGCTGACCTCCAGCCTGTGTATCAGGTCTGAATCCAGCCAACAGAGACTTTTCTCCCAATTCCAATTGAATGAAGGTTTGCTGGAGCTCCATGAGGGAATGTAGTAAGGTCTGGAGCTGAGTGGCCCTGGCAGAACACAGACTGGGGTTTCACGGAGCAGGATATTGCTAAGCAGGTCTATTCCAGAGCAGTCTTAATGACCTTTCGATCTGTATTGTTGGAGACTACCAAACTTTAGAAAAATACTGCAAAATCTACAAAAATCTGTTGAACGTAAATTAGGCTCTCGGTTGGGCTTTCTGAGGAGATTGGGTTGACGGGGAAAAATAATTCCTTTTCTTGTCTTAACAATTCCTTTGATTGGGGGGGCGCAGTTAATCGGCCCTCTCTCACCGTCCCCTCCCCAACATATCCCTCTGCTCTCCAGGTCCCCCATCCATAAGTCTTTGTTTTCTTTTGTGATAATAATAACTTATTCGACTCTACAAGCTGTCATCTGTGCTGACAGCTTTCCAACAATATTTCAGACTGCTACTTTCATGAAAATAGTCTTAAGAAAACAACAAAGGGGAGAACGAAGCACATTCCTGATGCTGGGAAAAACTGCAAAGTATCTGGGCTCCTGACAAAACTTGGATGGTCCAGATTAATTTCCAAAAATGTTTGGCAAGATTGAAAAAGACGGCGAGCTGTATTTTTTAAAGAGCCGTCTGTAATATTTTAGGGAGAATGAAAACACCATCTTTGTTGTTCTCGATGCAGCTTCAAATTGACTCAGCACATGAGGAGCAAGGCAGCTGTCTTGTCAAGAGAAAAGGACGCTGCAGTCGACCTCAATGTGTTTGCAGTTAATACAAAGGGCTGAGGAAGCACTTTGCTCTGCTCTGTGTTAACCTTCGTGGTCTAGTGCAGCAGGGGGTAATAAAACATCGCGGCTCTGTCTTTGTTCTGGTGTACCTAGGGCAGACACCTTGGCACCATATGCTTTTGATGTAATAGTCCACATATGTCTGAGTGTGTGTGTGTGAGAGAGAGCGTGTGTGAGAGACAGTGTGTGTGTGAGAGTGCGTGTGTGTAGGAGAGAGAGTGTGTGTGAGAGAAATAGAGTGTGTAGGAGAGAGAGAGTGTGTGAGAGAAATAGAGTTTGTGTGAGTGTGAGAGAGTGTGTGTGTGTGAGAGAGAGAAAGTGTGTGTGAGAGAGACAGTGTGTGAGAGAGAGAGTGTGTGTGAGAGAGACAGTGTGTGAGAGAGACAGTGTGTGTGAGAGAGTGTGTGAGAGAGACAGTGTGTGAGAGAGACAGTGTGTGAGAGAGAAAAACAGTGTGAGAGAGAAACAGTGTGTGTGAGAGAGACAGTGTGTGTGAGAGAGACAGTGTGTGAGAGAGACAGTGTGTGAGAGAGAAAAACAGTGTGTGTGAGAGAAACAGTGTGTGTGAGAGAGACAGTGTGTGTGAGAGAGGCAGTGTGTGAGAGAAACAGTGTGTGTGAGAGAGACAGTGTGTGAGAGAGAGACTGTGTGTGAGAGAGATTGTGTGTGTGAGAGAGTGTGTGTGTGTGTGAGAGTATGTGTGTGTGTGAGAGTGTGTGTGTGAGAGTGTGTGTGTGAGTGTGTGTGTGTGTGAGAGTGTGTGTGTGTGAGAGTGTGTGTGTGTGTATGGATGGGGAGGACAGGACTGAGAAACGATTCTGGGTGTTGCATTGACCATGTCAAAAGTGTATCCGTACAACAGCATTGCGTTGCTCAAGGGGAGGTGACGGTGGAATTATCACTGGACTGTTAATCTAGAGACCCAAGTAATGTCCTGGGGAACTAGGTTGGAATCCCGCCACTGCAGATGGTGGAATTTGAATTTAATTTAAAAGAATCTGACATGAAGTGTCTAATGATGACCATGAAACCATTGCCAATTGTCGGAAAAACCCATCTCATTGGCTAATTCCCCCTAGGAAAGGAAATGCGCCATCCTTTTTGAATGTAGGATCTCGCTTCCTGTGAAAAACAAGGTTAAGCAGCCCCTGGGCCCCATGGTCTGCCATCAGGAATGTCGAGCTCTTCAAATGGTCCACAGACCTCAGCGAGCTGACTCAGTGCTTGAAAGCCTGACCCGAAAGGATACATTGGGCTGGGAAACCTCATTAAATAAAGATCCATCGACAATGATCTGCGAATATTCCCACCCAGCGACACTGGGAGCGGAACAGAGAGCATGCAGAGCCAAATGGCTTTTGCCATGAAGCAACAGGTTTGCTGCTGTTGGTGATGTGCTGTATGTGTATGGAACACCGACACTCCGCTTTCTTCGGAGTCCATCTTCACCAGGCCTGCGACCAGGAATTGAGTAGCATGGGGAGATAAAACACAGTCACGCGTGTCAGTGTTACCACCAGTTCCCCAGGTGAATTTTCCCAAATTGTAACAGGCCCGGGCAGAAGACACCAAATTGTCAAACTCCCAGCTGAGGAGAGATGAATTGGCTCTCCATCTTTATTCACCCCCTCCTTTAGTTAGTTAATTTAGAAAGAGTCCCTTCCTTTTGGGTGCATTATTCCCAGATCCAAATTAACTTCTGTTTTATGTGAAGCCATCCAGTCAAGCTTCCTTGAACAAAAGGTGAGCTTATAAGTTACGACAAACAAGAAGAAAGATTAACGCAACCCACGCAGGTTATAATGTAGAAGTGAGTAGAAAAAAATTGAATCTCTGATTTGTTGGTGAGCAGGGGATAGTAGAGTTAACAAGGTGTAGAGCTGGATGAACACAGCAGGCCAAGCAGCATCATAGGAGCAGGAAGGCTGACGTTTCAGGCCTAGACCCTTCATCAGAAATCATTTCTGAAGAAGGGTCGAGGCCCGAAACATCAGCTTTCCTGCTCCTCTGATGCTGCTTGGCCTGCTGAGTTCATCCAGCTCTACACCTTGGTATCTCAGATTCTCCAGCATCTGCAGTTCCTACTATCAGTGTCTCGTTATCACTTGCTTTTCAGTCTTTCTGTTCGAAGTTTCCTAAACTGTGTCTGGGGGTGTCTTTCCATGGCTTCACCCAAGACTTAGCCAGACAGTCACTGCATTTATATTCGCAGTCGTCCTTTAGTGGTCTATTAAAAACCAAAACATGTTTTGGAATTAGAGTTCAATATATCTCCATAGTTCTCATCGGTCATGACAGTCAGTCACTTTGTGGATTCTTAGATCTGGAACTAAAGGTAAAAGGTTGTTGCTAAGGAGCAATGATTGAGCTTTATACATAGTAAATCACATGTTAGCTCCTCAGCAGGACTGTAGGACTACAGACTAGCTGTCTCATCTGAAACTCTGCTTCTCATTTCAGTACAGGTAAATTGTCCAAATCACTTTGCATACATTCCAGACACCTCCTGTCACACAAATTATGCTGCATGAGCACAAGATTGTAAAATCCACCTGCATGAGTTTGCAAAGATGATGATAAGGTGGACGCTGTTTCAGAGGCAAGGAACTGAGAATCAGGAATAATTACAGCTACAGTAATGCAGGACCTGAAAGGTAGGACTATTTACAGATATGTCACACTGGATCAGAGGGATCGGGGTATTTATAGTTACATCGCACAGGATCCAGAGAGTTATATCATACACAGGGTCTCACAGACTGGGTTATATACAGTTATATCACACACAGGGTCTCAGAGATTGGGCTATATGCAGTTACATCACACACAGGGTCTCAGAGACTGGGCTATATGCAGTTACATCACACACAGGGTCTCAATGATTGGGTTATATGCAGTTACATCACACACAGTATCGAAGAGATTGGGTTATATACAGTTATATCACACACAGGGTCTCAGAGA
>NC_063343.1:4284293-4288200 GCF_021869965.1 Rhincodon typus
TATATACAGTTATATCACACACAGGGTCTCAGTGATTGGGTTATATACAGTTATATAACACACGGGGTCTCAGTGATTGGGTTATAGACAGTTATATCACACAGGGTCTAAGAGCTTGGGCTATATACAGTTACATCACACACAGGGTCTCAGTGATTGGGTTATGTACAGTTATATCACACACGGGGTCTCAGTGATTGGGTTATATACAGTTATATCACCCACAGGGTCTCAGAGATTTGGCTATGTACAGTTATATCACACACTGGGTCTCAGTGATTGGGTTATATACTGTTATATCACACACAGCGTCTAAGAGATTGGGTTATACACAGTTATATCACACACAGGGTCTCAGTGATTGGGGTATATAAACTTACATCACCCACAGAGTCTCAGAGATTGGGGTATATACAGTAATATCACACACAGGGTCTCAGAGATTGGGTTATATACAGTTTTATCACACACAGGTTCTCAGTGATTGGGTTATATACAGTTATATGACACACAGGGTCTCAGAGATTGCGGTATATACAGTTATATCACACACAGGGTCTAAGAGATAGAGGGTATTTACATTTGCTATTGGAAAGTATCTATATTGCAGCTTGGAGAGTGGCCTCCTTAACACGTGTATTTTTTGGTGGTGTTACCAATCTTCTTGTAAACTGGCTGCATGTTGAGAACCATTCACTTTGTGCTCTTCCAGACCGTTTTGTGAAAGTTTGCCTGTGACAAAGACAACATCAGTTAACCAGAAATGAGAATTGCTGTGAACAGAGTGCACCATTTGTGTTGGTTTAGACAGGTAAGCTGTACCAGATATAATCTTACAAATTGAGAGCTTTATCTCATTGGTTACTCCTGGTTACGTTTACTTGGATTACAAACCCAAGACAATAAAATCATATCCTTAGGTTATTCGCCAGGTGTCTTGTGTTACAAAGATATTCTGACCTTCTGATTGTTGGATTATTTAAGGTAAACATATCACCCTTCAAACGTATGAGTTACATTTTGCTGGTGTCAGACGCCTGTATCACCCAAAAGTGAAGAACATAAGAGTTTTATAACCTGTTTAACTTGAAAGACTCAGGTTCCTGGCCACCTGGTTTTCGCCCTGGGTAAGATCTTAAAGTGATTGCTGAGACAGAGTTATGGGGCGATCAAAGGTGGGAACTAAACTTTCAGGGCTTTTCAAAAGGCCACACAGGAAGGAAAGCCGATAGGCCCCCGAATAATACCTATGATGTAGGCCAGAGAATAATTCAAGAGAATGGTGAGGCCATGTCAAAAAACAAGGACGTCAATCATGAGTGATATTAATCTCCATATAGATTGGGAAAACCAAAATGGAAGAGGTGGACACAAGGAAGATTTCATGGAGCGTATTTGGGCGAGCTACCTAGAACAATATAATGTGGATCCAACCAGGGATCAAGCTGTTTTGGCAATGAGTAATGAGACGGGTTTAACAAATGATCAACAAAGAACCTTTAGGAAACAGTGACCATGATACAGAATCCCTACAGTGTGGAAGCAGGCCATTCAGCCCACACCGACCATCCAAACAGCATTCCCCACCCCCACCCCCCATCCTTGCATTTCCCCACAGGGATTCCACCTCGCCTGTGGGAGGAAACCCATGCAGACACAGAGAGAATGTGCAAACAGACAGTGGCCTGAGGCTGCAATTGAACCTGGGTCCCTGACACTGTGAGGCAGCAGTGCTATACCACTGGGCCACCGTACTGCCCTGTTAAGTAAGTGGGCAAAAACTTTTCAGATGAAATATGATGTGCGTAAATGTTTGGCAGGAAGAATACAGGAGCTGGATATTATTTAAAAGGAGAAAGACTGCAGAAAGCTGCAGCACAGATGGACTTTTAATAAATCACGAAAAGTTGCATGCAAGTTCAGTGGGTAATAGGGAAGGCAAAAAAAAAGTTGGCCTTCATTGCAAAAGGAATGAAGTGTAAAAATGGAAAAGTCTTGCCAAAACGTATACAAGGTACTAGTCAGATTGCAGCTAAAATACTGTGAACAGTTTTGGTCTCCTTATCTAAGGAAAGCTATACAGGCATTGCAGGCAAACCAGAAAGGTTCACCAGAATCAGAGATAGTAGGAACTGCAAATGCTGGAGAATCCGAGACAATAAGGTGCAGGGCTGGATGAACACAGCAGGCCAAGCAGCATCATAGGAGCAGAAAGGCTGACGTTTTGGGCCTAGACCCTTCATCAGAAAAGGGGGAGGGGAAGGGGGTTCCGAAATAAATAGGGAGAGAGTGGGAGGCGGATAGAAGATGGATAGAGGAGAGGATAGGTGGAGAGGAAACAAACAGGTCGAAGAGGCGGGGATGGAGCCAGTAAAGGTGAGTGTAGGTGGGGAGTTAGGGAGGGGATAGGTCAGTCCAGGGAGGACGGACAGGTCAAGGGGGCGGGATGAGGTTAGTTGGTAGGAGATGGGGGTGTGGCTTGAGGTGGGAGGAGGGGATAGGTGGGAGGAAGAACAGGTTAGGGAGGCAGGGACGAGCTGGACTGGTTTTGGGATGCGGTAGGGGGAGGGGAAATTTTGAAGCTTGTGAAATCAGATAACAAGGTGTAGAGCTGGATGAACACAGCAGGCCAAGCAGCATCAGAGGAGCAGGAAAGCTGGTGTTTCGGTTCTCTTAAAAGAAGGGTTCAGACCTGAAACGTCAGCTTTCCTGGTCCTCTGGTTCTGCTTGGCCTGCTGTGTTCACCCGGCTCTACACCTTATTATCTCAGATTCTTCAGCATCATCAGTTCCTACTATCTCTCACCAGAATGGTGCTGGGTTTGGATGGATTTTCTTATGGGGAGAGTTTGAGTAGACTAGGCCTCTACTGGAGTTCATAAGAATGAGATGTGACCTTATTGAAACATATAGGACCCTTTGAGCCCTTGATAGGGTGGAAACGGAAAGGTAATTTTCCCTTGTGGAAGAGACTAGGATCAGAGGACAAAGTGGTGGTCACCCATTTAAGACAGAAATGAGGAGGAATTTCTTCTCTCAGAGGCTTGTGAATTTGTGGAATTCTTTACCGCAGAGGGTTGTTGAAGATGTGTCATTAATTATTTTCAAGGCTGAGACAGATTTTTAATCGGTAAGGGAAATCAAAGGTTAATGGGAGGTGGGCATGCAAAGGCAGGAAAGTGGAGTTGAGGATTCTCAGATCAGACATGATCTCATTGAATGGTGAAGCAGAGTTAGTGGGCTGAATGGCCTGCTCCTACACCCTACAGTTTTATGTACTGTGTAAATATCTGCTCTGGGTACACCTGGAGTGGTGTTATATTCTGTTTCCATTGCAGTGCTTCGCTGTGTTGTAATGATAAGCTGTGATGGACTTATCTACATTTCAGTGACGTACCAAGGACTTGCCAGGGTAGGTGTGAAACGGTTGTGTCCCCTTGTTGAAGTGATTAGACTACGGGACACAGTTGAACAAAAGCCCTTGAAGACAGGGAGTAGGGGAATTATGCTCTGTCAGAGGATCATGAGTGTCTTCAGCTCTCTTTCCCAGAGTGTGGTAGAGGCAGAAACACTGAATAATTTCAATGCAGAATTCAATAGATTCTTGATTGATGAGAGAGTGAAAGAGTATTGTGGTAGGTGGTAGTGTGAAGCTGAAGCCAGAACCAGATTGGCCATGATCGTATTGAATGGCAAAACAGGCTCAGAAATGAATGGTTTACTCCCACACTTAATTGGACATCCCTGGACATTGGAGCAATTTCTCATGGCCAATTTGCCCTAACCTGTACAAGCATGAACACTATGGGAAATTTAACATGGCCAATTCACCCTAACCTGCACATCCCTGGACACTCTGAACAATTTAACATGGCCAATCCACACAAACCTGCATATCCCTGGTCACT
>NC_063343.1:4288210-4317863 GCF_021869965.1 Rhincodon typus
TGGCCAATCCACACAAACCTGCATATCCCTGGGCACTATGGGGCAATCTAGCATGACCAATCCACCCTAACCTGTATGTCTTTCATGTCCAATGGACATCGCAATGTCCCTGTTGTAATGTGGAAAAATGTTAAAAGTCGCACTATGCTATAACTTGTCCGCTGTGGTATGATCTCCTGTGCTGAGCTGCTTCTTTGCTTTGAGGGTCTGCTTTGAGCATCTGCCACCAGAGGGAGCTAATCGCTTTGAAGCTGAGTCTTCAGCCAGTTTCCCAATGTCACATTGAACTGTGCAGAAATTGCCAATAATATAACATTGTATAGAGACCTTTTGGCCAATTTTGCTACGTGGTAAAGATTGGGTTGTATATTTTCTTGATGTCAGCCATGGTCCCTCCATCCACCAAGTTGAGTGTCAATGGCTTATTGCTGATTCCTATCAAATGTCATTGTGAACCTTTTGAATGTTCTTGATCCATTGACCTTTGCTGGTGTCACAGGAATAAAGCCAATGCAGATTTGGGACATGATTTAATGTCTCGTTCATCCAAGCGTGTAAGCCTGAGGGATCAATTCTAAGGAAGGAGGATAAACAGTAGATCAAATAGTAGTGAGGGCTTGTACCACACAAGAATCTTCAGCTTTCAGCAAACTTTTCTCAGCAGAAATCTTACTTTTTACCTTTCATCAGAAGTAATAAAAAGACACAAGGATAAGTGATGATCTAGTAGTATTATTGCTGGACTGTTAATGCAGTGACCCTGGTAATGATCCGGGGACCCTGGTGTGAATCTCGCTGTGGTAGAATTTGAATTCAATTTTTTAAAAATCAGGAACTCAAGAGTTGAAAAAAACCCATCTGGTTCACTAATGTCCTTTAGGGAAGGAACCTGTCACCTTTACCTGGTTTGCCCTACATGTGACTCCAGACCCACAGCAATGTGATGACTCATAATTGCCCTGTGGGCAATTAGGGATGGGCAATAAATACTGCCTAGCCAGTGATGCCCTCATCCCATGAATAAATGAATAAAGGCAACAAGGCCTGAAGCATTAACCCTGTCCCTATGCACAGATGCTGCCAAATCTGCTGAGCACATTCTGCAAAATTATTTCAGATGTCTGCCATTTGCATCTTGGAATCTTGGCATGGTCTCCATCCACCATCCAGACCACTGTGGCTCAAGTAGGTAGTTCAACACCACCTTCCCAACAGATCTTAGGAACAGGCAATAAACGCTAGCCCAACTAGCAAATTATACCCCCTCCGAATGAATTTTAAAAATTGCCTTTCACGTAACTTACAACCATTGCGCTAAATGTGTGGAATAAGGGAAACCATTGGCAGCAATTCTGAGAAAAGGCCACTCGATCCGAAAGGTTAACTCTGATTTCTCTCCACAGACCTGTTGAGCTTTTCGAGCAATTTCTGTTCTTGTAACTGTTGACAGCAGTTGGAGACTAGCCTGAAAATTGTAGAACCGAATTCCTCCTGAAATATAAGCAGAAAAGGCACAGGAAAGCAATTCTGGAAACCCCACGATGAATGGGAAAGTTGTAAATATAATAATTCACATCATTTGGAAGTGATGTAAGATCTTATGCCCGCTAGGATGTGGCATTCTCTAACAGCCTGGTGGTAGAGGTGATGTTTTTATCGAGTATAGTTCTTATTTACCATGTGTAAATAAAAAGTAATGTTTGCTGACACCAAAAAGACTCCCGCAGATACAATGCTACACTTTTGTGAGTCTGATCCCATCTTCCAATAATACATTCATAACATATAACAAGAAGCTTGATTGGCACTACATCCACAAGCATCCACTCCCTCCACCATCAAGGCTCAGTAGCAGCAGTGTGTACTATCTATCTACAAGTGCACGGCAGAAATTCACCAAAAATTCTTAGACAGTACCTTCCATACCCATGACGACTTCCATCTAGAAGGACAAGGGCAGCAGATACATGAGAACACCACCACCTACAAGTTCCCCTCCAAGCCACTCCACATCCTGACTTGGAAATATATTGCCGTTCCTTCACTGTTGCTGGGTCCAAATCCTGGAATTTCCTCCCTTATTGCATTGTGGGCCAATCCACAGCAGGAGGACTGCAGCGGTTCAAGAAGGCAGCTCACCACCACTTTCTCAAGGGGCAACTAGGGATGGGCATTAAATGCTGGTCAGAGATGCCTACATCCCACAAAATGAATTGAAAAAGGTATTGTGTATATATATTATATTATGTGCGTGTGTGTGTGTGTGTGTGCGCGTGTGTGTGTGTGTATTTATATACAATATACATGCATGTGTGTATTATATTTAAAGCTATACATAAAAGTCATCAGAAATGCAAGAGTGAATTCAAGAGAAACATTGGACTCTTGAGAAAGATTTCAAGAGTCGTTGGTTACTTAGGCTGAAGAATGGGAGGGAGAAAGGGCAATGGTATTTTGAACATAAAAAGTATAACATAACATAAAAAAACATTAAAAAAATTAAAATGTGGGGATACGCTGAGCCATGGGCGAGTACACCCATGGGGTATTACATATGGTGCTGTACTCAATTTGGTGATGGAGAACCAGACTCCTAATTTGCCCAGATTTCTTGCACATGGGAAATGTACATATTACTTCTGTACTCTGTTGACGCACAAGACTTATGGGTGGCAACTGGACTTTCAGAAGCCTTGTCTCTTGGGGGTTATCCATTGACTTAGCGTTTTCAAACATCACAAGCCACTGTGGAATGGCAGCATCTCCATGCTCAGGAAGCAAGGAGGAGGACACTGCCCTATCTACATCAAGGGTGCTGAGTTGGAGAGGTTCAGGAGTGTCAAGTTAATGAGTGACAATAACCAACAATCTGTCCTGGACCACGCACGTTGATGCTACGGTCAAGAAAGCACAACAACTTCCTCAAAAGGGTAAGGAAATTTAGCATGTACATAAAGACTCTTACCAGTTTTTATGGATGCACCTTGGAAAGTATTCTATTCGAATGCGTCGTGACCTGGTACAGCTCTGACCAGATCCTCAAGTAACTACAGAGAGTCATGTACACAGCCCAGTCCATCACACAAGCTAATCTTCTATCCATTGACTCCATCTCACTTCTCACCATCTCAGAAAGGCAGCAAACATCATCAAAGACCCCTCCACCCCAGTTATAATCTCTTTCAACCTCTTCCATCAGGCAAAAGATACAAAAGCTTGAACATGCATACCGTCTGATTCAGGAACAGCTTCTTCCCTGCTGTTATTAGATTGCTGAATGGACTCTCAAATTTCAAATGTTGACCTCGCTCTTTGTGCACCTTCTCTGCGGCTGTAACATTGTATTCCTTGCCTGTTTTATTACCCTAATCCATTTTGTAAGGTATGATTTGCCTGTACTGCGTGCAAAACAAAACTTTTCACTGTACCTGGGTACATGTGAGAATAATAAATCAATTCAAATAATGTGTAAAATGATGGTTATAAAAGGGTTAATGCCACAGGCTGTGTTAAGCTCCATCTGATCTAAACAGGGACAAGGCTGAGCACCTTAAAATCTTGAGGGATGCAGATCTATATCCACCAATCCCCTTATGATCTTTTTGACAATCATCTGAAATTTCCAACGGTCAGGCAGATGTCTCCGCAGCGTCCATGGGAGTTGCACACCAGGGTCCTGCAGAATGGCTGACATAGCAAACTCCAAAGGAATTGAAGACTCCAATAGACAACCCCCTCATGCCTGGAAATCTGCAGCAGTCTCCACCCACATCAGAGAAATCAAAGGGTTTCACTGCAGTTAACAGTGACTCAGAAAAAAATCTAAGCAATTAAAAGTCGAATACTTGAGCAATTATTATATTGACCTTCCCAACTTACCACATAACACAGCCAACATCACCTACCCTGATCATTTATGGCTGTCAGATCCTGACCCAACATCCACTCGGAACACAAATTGTGCCAGAAGGACCAGCAACACCCCTCCCCTGCCTGGGACCTGACAATCCTCTCTATGCCCAAGGCCACCCCCCCCACTGAAGACAGACCTGTCCTTCCACTGACGCTAGAACTGACTTTCCCCAACACTCCTACCAAGCCCTGACACCCAACATAAACTGAAGCTCCAGCCCCATCCTTGGCAGACCTGCCATCCTCCTTGGATACCATTCCCTTCATCCCTGGCAGCCAACAGCTCCTCTCTCCCAATGAGACTGACCCTGGACCCATGGGTCCTGACACCCCACTGGACCGATATCACCTTCCCATTGTCACCTTACCTAAATGCTCTATCACCAAACCATCATATCCCGTTGTGCCTGGCACCTGACCCACATGGCACTTTATCCACTAGGCAACTTAACCTCCTATTAACCTTAGTTACACAGCCTTTCACATGAACTGTCAAACTGGTGTCCTTTAGGACTGGTCCTTTAATTGACTTTAAATACAACTGCTGGGAAAAGGGGGAATGTAGTTTAATTTCTCTCAATTTCTGTGCACTTTGAGGGGCCTGGTAGATTTCAAGTACGCTCCATGTTTTCAAAGGATCCCCAATCAGAATCTCGGGTCAGAAAAGCAGAGCCCCTTCACAATGCAGAGCTGTAATCTGAGTGTGATTGTCACTCCTCTGCAAATGGAGCCCAACTTTTGACTGGTTCATGTAACTTGTGCATGTCATTTATTAAACTAAGTTTTGTTAAGACTCACTCGGGGATTTCCTCTACCATGGTAAATGAAACATGCCCCTAGACCCAGTCAAGGGAAGTGGATGTTGGTGATATCACTCTAGCCCCAGATACCACATTCTCTGCAAGAGGATTTCATTGTTATGGTCTAACACCATCTGCACTCTAATGCAATATTGTCTCTTCCTCATAGCATGTACCCTACCCTATCCTTGTAACCCTGCATTTCCCATGGCTAACTCATCTAGCCTGCACATCTCTGGTCACTATGGGACAACTTAGCATGGCCAATCCATCTAACGTGCAAATCTTTGGACTGTGGGAGGAAACCAGAGCATCCAGAGGAAACCCACTCAGACACAGGGTGAACATACAAACTTCATACACACAGTCGCCCGAGGCTGGAATCGGACCCGGATCCCTGGAGCTGTGAGGCTAACCACTGAGCCACCGTGCACTTCCTGCTCAGGCACTAAGTTATTGTTGGAAACTATCACATTGAATCATGGAATGGTTACAACACAGGAGGCCACTGGGCCCATCAGGACTCACTGCAAGAATACCTCAGCCACTCTGCCTTTTCCTCATAGCCCTACAATGTTTCTACTTCTAAATCCCTTTTGAAATTCCCAGTTGACTGTTGTCTCTATTACACTTTTTGACATTGAATTCTTGATCCTGACCATTCATCGTATTAAAAAAACCCAGCTATTCCTTATATCCTGTTTGGCTTTTTAGCCATTGTCTTCAAATGTGTATGTCCTCTGGTGTTTGAGCTTTTTTGTCAATGGTAACAGCTTCTTCATTTGTACTCAGTCCAGGTTGCCAGTGATTTTGAACACCTTTATCAAATTTCCTGTTGACATTTTCTGCTCATTGAGGATGTAATGTATGCATTCCATGATCTTGTGAAGTAGGCTGTTGGCAGATGTTCTTTACCCACAGCAATGTTGCTTTTCCTTCTGGGAAAATGATAGTGAAAAGATGTTTCCCCCAAGCCAACACAGCATGAGTCAGTTTCTTTTATTCATTAACGGGATGAGGGTGTCGCTGGCCAGGCAGCATTTATTGCCCATCCCTAATTGCCCACAGGGCAGTTCAGAATCAACCACATTGCAATGGGTCTGGAGTCACATGTAGGCCAGACCAGGTAGGGATGGCAATTTCCTTCCCTCAAGGATGTTAGTGAACCAGATGGGGTTTTCCAATAATCGACAATGGATTCATGCTCATCTTTAGATTCTTAATTCCAGATATTTTATTGAATTCAAATTCCACCATCTGCCGTGGCGGGATTTGAACCCGGGTCCCCAAAATATTAGCTGGATTTCTGGATTAACAGTCCAGCAATAATATCACTAGACCATTGCCTCTCCTAATTCCATCAGTTCTTTGATGAGGGAATGTATCGCGGACCAACTTCTAAAAGGTGGAATGGACTTGTGTTTGACTGGAGGAAACATGCAAGATGCCTGACAATAGGCGTCCCATTCTTCCAGTCTTAAGTAATAATTCTATTGAAATGGTGACTTGCCATTTACAATACTGTTACGAAGTTGTGCAGAATAGTCATGAATTGGACGGCAGTTAGCTAGAATGTGTTTGTCAAAGTAACATGGGGAAAAGCAGTGTGTTGTCCCTTTAAAAGATTTTTTTTGGTGCTTTGAGTTAACATGGATGTTTAAATAATAGTTTGAAGAGCAGGATGCGCACAGAAAGTGCTCGAATGGAAACGTTTTCTATCGAACAGTCAAGCTGTTTACCAAAACAACAAGAATTTTCAAATTTAGCCAATCAATTTAAACCAAGGCCTTAGATATTGAAAACCTAGTCAATTTACACCTGATGGTGTTGACAACCTGAAACCAATCATATTATAAGAATTTGATGTGTCATGGGGGATATACAAGAAAGGTTCTTTAAAAATCAGGACAGAACCAACTGCCAAGAGACAACACCTTTCAGTTCTCAGTGAAAGCACCATCTAATTAAAAGGTAGGGTGGCATTTCTAGCTAAAAGTCCTCACAGAAGCAATTAGAGAAAAACATCCCTGACAGCAGAATCAGCGGCAGAAAGAAATTTGTGACGTAAGATAGATAGAAGAAAGGCCAGATAAAGCAGAACGTTCTACAAGACATTCTGTCTGAATTTGTAGAGATTAAGTTTTAATTTATTGTTGTCTTATTAATTGGGTTTATGTAAGTGGGATTTGTGATTATTTGAACCGCATTCCAGTAGAATTTAGACTAGTTAGGAAGTAGCTAGTAGTCAAGGGACGAATTGTTCAGTTTGTTAGTAACCCTGTTAATTTGTTCATTGTTAGGGCTAAATAAATAAATTGTCTCTTGTTATTTATAAAATTGATCAGGGATAGTCTTTCTTTTAACCAATCTTTTAACAGATGACAAGGGAAAAGGTGAGCTTCCCTGGGTGTTTCAGGGGGTAATTCTTCAAAGGGAGCCTCTGCTCCCATCATAACAGATTGGGGCTTGAGTTTTGGTTATTTTTCTGAAAGGTTCAGCCATTTCCCACCCGCCCCAACTCTGTAACATACTGGGGGCTCGTCCAGGATCTGGGCAGTTCAGGTGTGGGATTGGGCTGGATCGAAAAGGACTTGGACAGATTTAAACAGATTTGGGGATTAGTGTGCTAGATCTTTAAATAAAACGTAGGTGAGAAAAATCTGTTTAATTTTGGTTACGTGTGGCAGGTTAAATTAATTCGGAACAAGTTAGTAAACAGGGCTTGTGAAGTGTTTGCAGTGCTGTCAGAGGAGGTGTCAAGAGATTATGAGCAGGCTTTTTCCAGCACCTACGAGTTGGTGCCAGAAGCATGTAGACAATGATTCAGAAACATAAGGAAGGAATCGGGTCAGAGTTATGTTGAGCTTGAAAGAATTAAACACAGCAACTTTGACAGATGGGTGAAAGCATTAAAGAGAGTAGAAAATAGAGACTGCGGCATATTAGTGCAGATGAGAAATGGCCTGAAGTTCACCAGATTGTGTTGCCTGTAGCATGCAGATAGAAAGTATTCCAGGTAGTGCATGAATTATCAGCAGGAGATCATTTAGGAGTGGGGAAGACTCAGGCCAAGATACAAAAGCACTTCTATTGGCCTGAATTACATAAAGATGTGGTTGAATTTTGCCGTACCTGTCGTACTTGTTAGATGGTAGGAAAGCCGCAGGCAGTAATAAAACCAGCATCTTTGATGCCAATTCCCATATTTGAAGGATCTTTCACACGGGTTATGATTGATCGTGTAGGTCCCCTCCTTAAAACCAAAAGTGGGAACCACTATTTGCTAACCATAATGGATATGTCCACCAGATTTCCGGAAGCAATTCCATTACGGAGTGTTAAAGCAAAACAGTGAGTGTGTGTGTATTTGTGTGTATCTATGCATGTGTTTGTGTGTGTGTGTGTGAGAGAGCGTATGTGTGCGTGTGTGTGTGTGTGTGTGTGTGAGAGAGAGAGAGTATGTGTGCGTGTGTGTGAGAACATGCATGTGAGAGAGACTGTGTGTGTGTGAGAGAGAGAGCGTATATGTAGGTGTGTGTGTCCATGTGTGTGTGAATGTGAATGTTTGTGTATGTATGTGTGAGTGAGAGTGTCTTTGTATTTGTGTGTATGTCTGTGTGTATGTGTGTGCATGTGTGTGAGTTTGTTTGTGTGTATATGTCTGTGCGGGTGTATGAGAGAGTGAGTGTATTTCTGTGTGTGATTGAGTTTGTGAGTTTGAGTGTGTGTGTGTGTGTAAGTGTGTGAATGTGAGTGTGTGTATGTGTGCATGAGTATGTATGTGTGTGAGTGTGTGTACATGTGCATGTGTGTGTATGTGAGAGAATATGTGTGTGAGAATGTGTGTGAGGGTTCGAGTGTGAACGTGAGTGTGTGTGCATGCGTATGTGTGCGCATGTATGCATATGTGTGTGTGAGTTTGTGTATGTGTGCGTATATGTGTGAGTGTGTGTGAGTGTATGTGTCTCTGTGTGTGTGTATCTGTGTGTGTGTGTATCTGATGTGTGTGTATGTGTGTGTGTGGGTTCGAGTGTGAATGTGAGTGTGTGTGCATGTGTATGCGTGCGCATGTATGCATATGTGTGTATGAGTTTGTGTATGTGTGCATATATATGCATGTGTGTGTGTGTGAGTGCGTGTATGTCTGTGTATATGTGTGAGTGTGAGAGTGTGTGTGTGTGAGTGTGTATGTGTGTGTGTATGTGGCTGGATAAGCAATCAAATTATTTTTCTTTTCACTCAACGAAAGGTAATTTTCTCCTTCATGTTGGAACCAGTAAGCTGCATTTTAATTGAAGTTGATATAGCTGCATGCTGAAAAGAATTGAAAATCTTTCTTTTGAGAAACTGAGGAAGGCAGTTATCTCACTCCCTCCTCGTTTGTTTATAATAGCTGCTCAGAAAGGTCAATTTGACTCCATTTTACTACTGCTTGTGTTTCTGACTCAGTGTGAGTTCAAGTATAGTTCTAGAAATTAAATGCACTATCTAGGACAGGAGTACAGTGGAGTGCAACACTGCTGAAGCTACTTCCTATCTGCAAATGTTGCTCTGTGGCCCTACGCATCTCATCAGGTTGATACAAGTACCACTACTTAAAGAGTAGGGAGTTCTACTGGCCAAACCCCTCCCTCAACCACCCCCACCAAAACAGATTAACTGGCCATTTATCCCAGTTGGCAGATGTGGTTCTGTGCAGCTTGACTGTGAGAGTATGTGTGTTTTTGTGTGTGGG
Source organism: Rhincodon typus (assembly GCF_021869965.1). NCBI lineage: Eukaryota > Metazoa > Chordata > Chondrichthyes > Orectolobiformes > Rhincodontidae > Rhincodon > Rhincodon typus. The sequence continues at coordinate 4,297,658 of NC_063343.1, forward strand.
TGTGTGTGTTTGTGACTGCCTTTTAAAATCAATTAATTTGTTGTGATGAGCTGTGGGATGCCCTGAAGTATAAGACAGCGATGTTAAATGTTTCAGTCTTGTGGATACCACCTACATGATTTAGACCATTCAATAGCAAGGCTGAATAGTACCATTGATCCTGTGCACAATATCGTGGATCAAAGATTTTTTTATGAATTCCACAAAAGGTAAAGCCCACTTTGAAACAATTATTATCTCACAGATCATGTACACTTCACTCTTTATAACCGTGTCCTCGCTTTACAGTAAACATTTGTCATTTGTCTTGGGCTACTAAGAGAGAGGAATGAAAACATCCTGTGATATTCTCAGATAACCATACTGCTCAGATATCATTTCTTCAGGTAAAAAATGATTTATTGCTTTTGGCCTCACAGAGATCTACAGATAAAGGGTTTGATGTGAGAGCCCCTATCGAAAGGAGTGTTGTTATCAAAGTTAGCATTCTTAGCTTTGGTTTCTAATACGCTCCTTCTTCTTTATTTCTTTGTAAACAGGAAACAATGTTCAAAAGAAAAGATCTTAACAAGAACTCCTTCTAAATCACTTCCAACCTCCTTCATCACCCAACGTACTGAAGCCTCAGGCTCAGAACTAAAGTTTGAAGCTCAGTTTTGACATCACTTTAGCAAAAAAATCGGATGAGTTCAGGTGGAAAGGAAAATTAACTTGAAAAGGTTCAGAAGAGATTTACAAGAATGTTGCCAAGACTGAAGGGTTTGAGCTACAGGGAGAGGCTGAATGGGCTGGGGCTATTTTCCCTGAGCATCAGAGGCTGAGGGGTGACCTTATAGAGGTTTATAAAATCATGAGGGGCATGGATAGGGTGAATAGACAAGGTCTTTTTTTCTAGGGGGTAGGAGGGGAATCCAAACTAGAGGGCATATTTTTAAGGTGACGGGAAAGGACCTGAGGGGTAACTTTTTCACGCAGAGGGTGGTGTGTGTATGGAACGAAATGCCAGAGGAAGTGATGGAGGTTGGTACAATTACAACATTTAAAAGGGATCTGGATGGGTACATGAATAGGAAGGGTTTAGAGGGATATGGGCCAAATGCTGGCAAATGGGACTGGGTCAGATTGGGATATCTGGTTGGTGCAGACAAGCTGGGCCGAAGAGTCTGCTTCTGTGCTGTATGATCCTATGACTCTATAAATCATTTTAAACCCTGACCCAAACCATTTCAAAGACTCCCTCACCACCCCCTCTGTACTAATGGTGGAACTGAGGTGAGGAGGCTTTTTGACCAACTCAGACTGAGGAGATCTATCTGTCATTTAAATATTCTAATGTTTTAAATGTTTTCTTTCTCTGTTCCAACTTTAACTGGACTCCATGGTTTTCAAATTGCCCAGCAGCTGAAGTGTGGTACGTAGTGCTGGGTTAGCAGGGTAAAGGCCTTTCCAACCAACACTGTTTTATGGAGTTAGGTGAGCAGCTATACATTTCCCTCCTCATTCCCAGCCCTCCAAACTACCTTGTTAACATTTGCACACATCTGATGCCCTCCCAATTTTTTCTTCAGGACTTAACTCCTTTCTCTATTCTCTGTATGCTCCAGCCTCCTCTCCCCCATGTAATCTCTTCCTTAACCTCCCAAGACATTGTCCTCTCTTACTATGGTCTCTGGGGCCTGGCATCACAGCCCTACCTGCCCAAAGTTTCTCCCAGGTAGAGGCCTGGTGTCAAAGGCCTACTTGTCCAACCCTGACCCTCATCTAAGTGACAGTGGCCTACCTATTCAGACAGGCATGATTCTGAAATGGATCCCAGACTTGTACCTCAACTCCTGCCATTCAATTCAACAGAATTTGACCTATTTTCCTAAATACCCTGTTCAGAGATGTTATTACACACCTCTGGAGCAGGTGGACCTTCTGGCCCAAGGGTAGGGATACTACCATTGCGCCACAAAAGAGCAGCCTGAAATCCTTCCTTCTGGATTTCCTTACAACAGAACTATTCCCCTGCTTCCCCACCACTGTGTCGCCATCAATATTGCTAAAAAAACATAGTAAATGAAGAGTTGCAAAGAAAAGAAATAAAGGAGGAATAGTAAAAAGGTTGGCAGTACCCAGTGTAGATAAATCATTCACCACCATGAAGACAGGACAGTGCCAAGAGGCTGGCAGCTGGAGGAAGGGGTAGCACACAAGTCCCTCAGAAGTCTCCTGTCAGGTTTGCCCCCATCCTGACCCTTGGAAGTTCAAGGTAAGGAGGGGCCCACTCACCTCTGGCAAGAAGGCACTGAGTATGTGTGGGCCATCCAGACCCAAACACCACCCCCCCAGGGTCATCTGACCAAACCTCCGGGACCAACAGGCTGCGCTGCTGAGTGAGTTCCATCCATCCCAAATGTGGAATCAGCGACAACACTGAGGAACAGAGGAACAGGAGTAGACCATTCAGCCCCTCAAACCTGTTCCGCCAATCAATGAGATCATGGCTGATTTGTGGCCTAACTCCATATACCTGCCTTTGGCATATATCCTTTTCTTTTCTTTTTGGTCTCAGATTTAAAATTAACAACAGATCTGGCATCAGCTGCTGCTTGTGAGGGGCGTTCCAAAAATCTACCACCCTTTATATGTAGCAGCGCTTCCTCACATCTCTCCTGCACATTCCCGTCCTAATTTTTAGACTACTTAGAACCGTCAAACCGCAGAAATGATACAGCACAGAAGGGAGCCATTTAGTCCATCTTGTCCATGCCAACGCAGAGACACCCAGATGCCCTTTCTAACGCCATCTTCCTGCACAGGCCCATAGCCCTGCAGCTTACAGCACTTAAGACATAGATCCAGGTACTCAGGCGAGGGTGCCCATCCAGACGCTCACCACCCTCTGCATGAAAATGGTTTTCCTCATGTCCCCTTTAATTCTATTGCCACTTCGCTCGAATCTACGACCCTCGGTTTTTGCACTCTCTGCCAAGGGAAACAGGTTCCTCCTGTCTATTCTATCTCTCCCGTTCACAATTTTCAACACCCCAATCATGTCACACCTCAGCCTTCTCCGTTCCAAGGAAAACATCACCAGCCCTGGCAACATTCCAGCAAATTTTCTCTCCAGTCTTTTCCAAAGCAATTACCTCCTTCCTGTAATGTGGGGACCAAAACTGCACACAATACTCCAGTTGTAGCCATATCAGTGTCTTGTACAGTTTCATCATTGTGTCCCTGCTTTCCTTCCATGTGTCTTAGCATTCTGTACTGCTACCATTAGGGATCTGTGCACTTGCATGCCAAGATCTCTCACTTCATCTATTCCTCTCAGTATATTCCCATTTATTGTACATTCCCTTTTACTGTCTCATCTCCCTTAATGCATTACCTCACACTCATCAGAGTTGATCTCCATCTGCCATTTTCCTGCCCACTCGACCAACCCATCTATCATGGATTTGATAGTGGCTGGAGATAGCATTGATTATAGCTGTCTTCTATGCTATCCACAGGACAGCCAATTTTTGTTGCTTGCAAATTTCCCAATTGTGTCTCCCATGTTCAAGTCCAAATCGTTAATGTATAAAATAAACAGCAGGGGTCCCAACACTGAGCCCTGAGTGATGTGGAACAGCTTTCCATTCGCAAGAGCAGCCATCGACCGTTACCTTTTCTCTCCTGTCACTAAGCCAAGTTGGTAGAATTTGAATTCAATAAAAATATCTGGAATTAAAAGTCTAATGATGACAATGAATCCATTGCCAATTGTCAAGGAAAAACCCATATGGTTCACTAGGAAATGAAACTGCCATTCTTACCTGGTCTGGCCGACATGTGATTCCAGACCCACAGCAAGGAGGTTGACTCTGATCTGCCCTCTGGACAATTAGGGATGGATAATAAATGCTGGTCCAGTCAGCAATGCTCTCATCCCATGAATGACTAAAGAGGATATGCCAGGGGCAGTACCAGGCATATTGAAATGTGTGGCATCAACCTGCTGAGGCTACAACACAGGACACATGCCAAACAGCAGAAATATTGTACAATGGTCAGAGACCTGCACAGATGCCTTGGGGGTTGAGATGATTGTCTTCCAGCAATCAGAACTATTTTTCCATCTTCCTTTGCGCTGAGTGTGACTCCAACCAGTTTTCCCGCCGATTCCTGTTGGCTCCAGTTTTATTCGGGGTTCTTGACTCCTTTCTCGGTCAAATATGTCTGTGAGGTGGGCGAAAGAAGGATTGGCCCCTTCAGAAGGTGTCTGGGTCCTGATAAGGAGGTGCCCCCCTGCTTGCCTGCACAGTCGAGGCAGCTGGGCTGCACCATTGACATGGGGTTCTCCTGCCACTGATTAAATCCTAGTGTCACACAAGAAGACACTTAAATGGAACTTAATTGGCCAATTAAGGACCTCATCTGCTATATTCCAACCACTTAGAGACAAAATGAGAGGGAATGTAATTCAATGGATCACAGCAAGACAGCATTCAATTTCTCCACCTCCCCCTCAAACCACTGCTGTTAAAACTGCTGCAGGGGTCAGCTATGTGTAAATAGTCATGACCTCCACAGTATTTAATGGCACCTCTCCACGCAAACCTACATCCCACAAGAGCGATAAAGTCCATTCTACTGAAGACTTGCGTTCCAGAAGCCGCTGTGGCCTCAGCTTGACTGTTTGAGTACAATACTTGCATTTACTAAGGCGTTGTGGAAAACCCACCCAGGCTAAGCTCCATCTGCAAGAAGCTAATGCAAGCAGGTGAATAACTGTCTCATTCAGTCTCTTGTCATCCATTAGTAAAGTCATGGAATGTGTCATTCGCAGTGCCACCGAGCGATGTTTATTCATAGATAGTAGGAACTGCAGATGCTGGAGAATCCGAGACAACAAGGTGCAGGGCTGGATGAACACAGCAGGCCAAGCAGCATCATAGGAGCAGAGAGGCTGACGTTTCGGGCCTAGACCCTTCATCAGAAAAGGGGGAGGGGAAGGGGGTTTTGAAATAAATAGGGAGAGAGTGGGAGGCGGATAGAAGAGGGATAGAGGAGAGGATAGGTGGAGAGGAAACAAACAGGTCGAAGAGGCGGGGATTTTATTCATCGTCAGTTTGAGTTCCGCCACTCAACCCAAGACCTGAGCCTAGCCTTGATCTAGCAATGAGTCCCAGAGAAGGACTGTGTCCTTGATATCAAAAAGCATTTGGTTGAGTACGGCCCTAAGTGAAGTCAATGGGAATCAGTCAAACAATTTCCAGTCTAGGATCATACCCATTGCAAATGGAGATAGTTGTAGTTATTGGAGCTAATTACCTCAGCCACAAGACTTCACTTCTCAGGGTAGCACGTGAAGCCAACTATCTTTGGTTGGTTCATCAACGTGTATCTCCATATCATTGCATAACAAGTAGGGATGTTCACTGACGATTTACACAGTGTTTAGTTCCGCTCCCAAGTTATCAGATTTTAAAGCAGTTCGCACGCATGCAACAAGACTCAGCCAACACTCAGACCTACACAGACAAATGGCTTTTTACCACACAGGTATTGGAAAATGCACATCTCCAACAAGAACAAACGTGCTCATTTCCAATCTACTTTCACTCGCATTTTCATCGCCAATCTTCTTATTATCAACGTACTGGGAGTTAGTATTAAAGAGAAACAACTAAACCAGCCATGAAAATACTGTTATGCTGGGTACTCACCTCCTGACTCCCCAAAGACTCTCTACCTTCTACAAGGCACAAGTCAGGTGGACCACTCCCCACTTGCCTGGATGAATGCAATTCCGATGACATTCAAAATGCTTCAAAACACTTGAGAGCAGAATCTCATCCAATGCCTTCAGTACTCACTTGCTCCACCACCAACTGTACAATGGAAGCAGGAGGTACATGAAAGCACTGCAGCAATTCTGGAAGGCTCCTTTGATAGTCCCTTCTGAACCTGCAATTTCTATAATGAGGGCAGCTGACACACAGGAATACCACTGATCTGCCCCCTTGTTGTGGGATTTTGCCTCCAGCAGGGTATTTGTACCAGATGGGCAATGTTTGGTATGTTCCGTACTATAAGCACGTGATGCGGGTAACTTATTATCAACAAATTCAACGGATAATCATTTATGGACCAGACAGATCATAGAATCCCTACAGTGTGGAAGCAAGCCATTTGGCCCATCGAGTCCACACTGACCGTCTGAAGAGTATCCCACCCAGATCCAGCCACCCTATCCCATCCCTGTAACCCTGCATTCCCCATAGCTAACCCACCTCGTCCATCCCTGGACACTATGGGTAATTTAGCATGGCCAATCCACCTAACTGGCACATCTTTGGACTGTGGGAGGAAACCAGACCATCCAGAGGAAACCCACGCAGACAGGGGGAGAAGGTGCAAACTCCACACAGACAGTCGCCCGAGGCTGGAATCAAACCGGGTCCCTGGCGCTGTGACGCAGCAGTGCTAACCACTGCTGACGCATGTATACAGTCACAGGCACACTGTGAATAGTACTCAGCTATTTGGTTACAGACAATGGCATGCTTCTCTCAGCATCTCATGTTCCAAGTAGCCCTAGTTACAATGGCACCTGAGACCTTTAAACTCTATGGTGATGATATCATGAACATGTCCCTAAAGGTATATTGACATGCTGCGTGTGAGACCGGCTGCAACTTCCCCTCCAAGTGCCGTAGCATTCTGATCGGAAACAAAATCACTGCGTCAACATCCAGGGCATTATTCCTAACAACAATGTGGATGTACGTACTGCAAGGACTGCAACAGTTCAAGGAAGACAGCTGAACAACACCTTCCCCAGGCTGGCAAATAACTGCTGACTGAGCCTTTAACGAATAAAAATCTACATGCACAATATTGCCTTGAAGCAATACAGTTAAAGGAGAGAAAAGACCAGCATTCCTTCTTTGCCTAGGTCTATACTTTTCAACCCCTCACATCCTTTTCTTGTCCTCATTGATATAACTTCCTTCTAACCCTTTACTTCTTTCATTCATTCCCTTTCTTTCCAATTCCTTTGCTTTCATATCCTCATTGCCTTTCATTAGCTTTCTTCTTAAATTGGCTCCATTATCACAGCATTTTTCAATTTTTCTCCCAATGACCTCTCACCTTGTCTATAAACTCACTAATTTTGAATGGTCTTTTATTTTCGATCTTTCTTTCTTATCCTGTCACCCTCCCCCATCTGTTTTCCCTCATTGTTCCTTGTTCTGTCCCTTTTCTCACCATCTCTTGTTCACCTCTAATTTCTGGTCTCAGAATTTTCCATTTGCCCTTGCTATGATTATTATATTCCTTTCTGTCCAATTGCATTTGCTTAAGATGCAACTGGAACAAGTGATGGGCTATAATCATTTTCTACAGTCAGTAAGCAGTTATTAGCTTGGGACTTGGAAACATACATATAGCTAATCATAGAATCATAGAATCCCTACAGTGTGGAAACAGGCCCTACAGCCCAACAAGTTTGCATTGATCCTCAGAGCATCCCACCCAGACCCATCCCCCTATAACTCACCTAATCTATACTTCCCTGGACACTACAGGCAATTTAGCATGGCCAATCCACCCTAGCCTGCACATCTTTGGACTGGGTCTGGCCTATGTGTTTCTCTAGACCTACAGCGATATGGTCGATTCTCAACTGCCCTTTGGACAATTAGGGATGTTTTGTAACTTTATGAAGTTTCTGAAAGAGGGTTTGTTTGTGGTCCTTTAACCTATGAAGCCCTGTCGAATAACAGAATTCAATAAGCAATAGTACCCATGAAATAAAATACTGGTGATGGCGTCATAACCATACAACAGCGAAACAGAATGACAGCTATAATTTATCATGCTTTAGCAGTAATTCTTATCAGGGTCCACCCTTCGAACTCCACCTGTAGATAGTTTGTGAGCAAAGTTCTTGATCTGAAGAATAATCTATTAATTTCACAGGAATGCTCTTTTGTTACATGATGAATGAGTTTGATGGTTGCTAACTGGTAGCAATGTTATTACATATCAACAGTCAGAACCTGGCAGTTATTCTTCATGATTAACACTCCCGCAGACACTTTGCACGTAACACACCATGCACCAAATCACAGGCCCTTGCCTGTGCCTCTGCTTCCTCGTGCTCAATATCTGTTCACTTCAATGTTCACCAAGATACTTATATCTAAATAACATGGAAGGAAACCTTGCTTTAAATTAGATATTACTTTATTGCATATGACTAAAGCAGGCCACTCAATTGAGTTCATCTACATGCTGACCTTCAGCATATATAATGGGAGTTCCAATATCAACACCACCATAGACAACGGTGACAGACACACAATACTTCACCATTATCTCCCTTGATTAATCCCCTGCGTGCCATTATCGTGTTGCTTGTCTAACATGTAGCACTAGATAAGCAAAAACTTCCACCAATTAAGGACTGGCAATATCAAAAATATTAACAGCAGCTCCCATCATAAAGTCTGTCCCCTGGCCACAGAAACCACCCCATTCCCCGACTCTCTGAACTAAGTAGATCAACTTCCTATTCTAGACGAAATCTGATATTCTATCCCCTCCATCATCAAGATTGCTTGTTTCCAGCACCATAGAATTGCCAGTCTCGCTCCTGCTTTATTCTATCCACTGCTGACACCATCATTCATGTTTTTATTATCTTTAGGTGCAATGATTCCATGGCTCATCAACTGAAATTTCTACAATTGCACTCTTTGTAAACTTTAGCTCATCCAAATCTCTGCTTTACATCTCCAATTGCATTAGTTCAATACCATTGTGATGGGAGAAATACCTTAACTTCTGGGCCAGCAGTTACTTGATTTTCAAATTCATGGACATATCAGTAACCAGGCTCATATTAGCTTATTGGGTAATGTACAGGAATATGCTTTCAATGGTGTGTCATGCTTCAAGTGACCCAGATTAGGATGGAGTTTGAGGTATTTGTATCCTCAGGTCATAGGCTAGGAAATGATGATGTTATCATGAGCATGTTTTGTAAAACTAGACTGGCATGTGTGTTTTCTTTTCCCTGGAGTGTCAGAAGCTGAGGGCGACCTTATAGACATTTATAGAATCATGAGGGGCATGGATAGGGTAAATAGCCAAGGGCTTTTTCCCAGGAAGGTGAGAGGGGAAAGATTTACAAGAGACTTGAGGACTAACTTTTTCACACAGAGGGTGGTGCGTGTATGGAATGAGCTGCCAGAGGAAGTGGTGAAGGCTGGTACAATTACAACATTTAAAAGGCATCTCGATGGGTATAAGAATAGGAAGGGCTTAGAGGGATATGGGCCAAATGCCAGCAAATGGGACCATATCAGTTTAGGATATCTCGTCAGCATGGACAAGTTGGACCGAAGAGACTATTGTTGTGCTGTATAACTCTATGACTCTGTGGCATATGGACTGTTTGACCTAACACAACAAGCTCCATTCAGGATAAAAAAAATTGGAAACATCAAATTTGCAACTTACTTATGTGGACGGTGTTCACTAATATTGAGTTTCTGTGATTGGATCTGACTCAAACATGGGGCAAAATTCCTTTGTGAATTCTGCTTACATTTGTTCTCAGGATATGGCCAACCATGACAAGGTCACATTTGTTGCTCAAACTTAGCCATCTAGAGAAGATTATCAGCCACTTTTTTTGAGCAATGTGGTCCTGGAGCTGATGTGGCTCCCACAACAATGTTGGGAAAGGAATTCCAGAATTATGGATCAGCAGCAAAGGAGAATTGTAAATATATAAAGAGGCAACATCTCAGATTTTTTCCATCGTGATAAACTTCAGTGATTGACTTCTGGCCCTGTAGGTGGCAGGTCATATACCTCACCAACAAGTGATGAGAAACCTGCAGCTGACTGCATCTGCCTATATTTTTGCAATTCATTAAAAAACACATCTTGAACGTCCTCCCTGGACTGACCTGTCCCCTCCCTAACTCTCCACCTACACTCACCTTTACTGGTTCCATCCCTGCCTCTTTGACCTGTCTGTCTCCTCTCCACCTAACTGCTCCTTTATCCATCTTCCATCCATCTCCCCCTCTCTCTCTATTTATTTCACAATCCCCTTTCCCTCCCCCATTTCTGAAGAAGGGTCCAGACCCGAAACATCAGCTTTCCTGTTCCTCTGATGCTGCTTGGCCTGCTGTGTTCATCCAGCTCAACACCTTGTTATCTCAGATTCTCCAGCATCGGCAGTTCCCACTATCACTTGATGCAATTAACTTTGTTTTCCCAATCAACGTTTATCCAATTGAGAAACTCAGAGCTTAAGAACCACAACATCAAAGAGCAGACAAGTTACATTGCATCACCTACCTTGGTGTAGCTATTTGCTTCTTTGTCCATATAGTGAGATAGTGATTTGCTCAATGTCAATCACTCTCTCACTTCTCCAAGGATTGTCAACACGCGCAAGTCCGAAGAGGGTGGGCTGAACTCTTAGGCCAACATCAAGCCAAGGAGACACAGGGCCAACAGGGTCCAGCTTCTGGCTGAAGAATAGACTTTTGTCCTCACTGCGAAGGGCTGGGTGGGGGCAGAGGAGCTGCTTATATCACATGGGACAGCAAAAGCACTGAAGGGAAGGAAGGATAAGTAAGGCGAGATTTTCTTTGGCCCAGGGGCAGAGATGTGCTGCAGTTAGTCAGAGATAGAAAGCTGCAGTCAATCAATGGGGGTATGTTCCAATCAGAATGTCCTGTCATTAGCCAGGGCTGTTTGTGTTATGCTGTAGTCAGCCCAAGGGCTCCAATGTGTTTCTACACTCAACAAGGACAAATATCTGTACCAAGGCCATAATTTAAAAAGATGTATTGTGTCATGCGATATGGTTAATGCTGGCAAAGATACCATCTGTTACCCATCCCAGGTGCAGACATACCACTCTTTTGTACAGTCTTCACAAGAATCTCCAACATTTATATTCCATCTCTCTTGCAATAAAGGTCAAATTCGCTTTGCCTTCCTAATTGCCGGTGTACCTGCATAACAACTTGTGTAATTCATATTCCAAGGCACCCAGACCCCTCTGAAGTGCAATATGTGCAAAATCTCTCCGTTTCAACAATATCATGAATTTCTGTTCTTCCCATCACAATGGATAAGCTCAAACTTTCCCACACGATATTCCACTCTTGCTTTTGTCCTTTAATGTAATCTCTGTATTTCCTTTTTCAGACTCTCTGTATCCTCCTAACAACTTGCTTCCCTAACTGTCTTTGTATTATCAAGTTTAGTTACCATCTGACATTCAATTCAAATCAATACTACAAAGAGTTCAGGCCCCAGCACTCTACAATGTGGCCTTCCACTAGATAGTTAGCTGTCTGAAAATGGGGAGGTGGTGGCTTAGTGGTATTATCACTGGACTGTAAGTCCAGAGACCCAGATAACGTTCTGGGGACCTGGGTTCAAATCCTGCTGCAGCAGATGGTGGAATTTGATTTCAATAAATATCTGAGAATCTAACAATGACCATGAACCCATTACTGGGAAAAAAACACATCTGGTTCACTAATGTCCTTTAGGGAAGGAAACTGCCATCCTTACCTGGTCTGGCCAATATGTGACACCAGACACACAGCAATGTGATTGACTCTGAACTGCCCTCTGAGCAATTAGGGATGGGCAATAAATGCTGCCTAGCCTGTGAAGCCCTCATCCTATGAAGGAATAAAAAACATTGCATCTTCCTGTTTTGTGTAAGTAAACCAATTCTCTATTCATACAAATGTACTAGCTCAACACCACGAGCTGTTCCCTTGTGTGGTATAACATTTTGTTTGGCAGCTTATTGGTTACCTTTCAGAAATTCAAATGCCCCACTATACTGGTTTTCCTTTTATTTACCCATTATAAAACATTATTTCCCTTTCACAAAAAAATGTATTGACTCTGCTTGATTGTATTATGAAGTTACACATTTCTTGTGACTATCATTTTACCAATAACAGATATTGAGTTGACTGGCTTGTAGTTTCCTGGTTTCTGAATCTCTGTGTTCTTGGAAACGATCTCACATTTGCAGTTTTCCTACAAGATGGGACCTTCCCAGAACCTGGAAAATTGCAACAAATGCATTCACTATCACTGCAGCCACTTCTTTTAAGATCTTAGGATGCAGTTCAAAAGATCCAAGGACATTTGAACCTTTAGACCCAATAGGAATCCCACAACTTTTCCTCCTTTGACAGCTACAAATTAAACAGTCTGTCCCTTTGCCTCTTGGCTGTCACTACTCCTGAATGCATTTTGTGTCATCCATTATGAATGGCATGATGTGGAGGTGCCGGTGATGAACTGGAATGGACAGGTCAGAAATCACACGACACCAGGTTACAGTATAACAGGTTTATTTGAAAACACAAGCTTTCTGAGCCTCACTCTTTCTTCGGGCGTTAGTCAAGGAGTGAGGCTCTGAAAGCTTGTGTTTTCAAATAAACCTGTTGGACTATAACCTGGTGTCACGTGATTCCTGACATTATGAAGGCAATTGCAAAATAGTTGTTCAAAAGACCCTGCAATTTCCTTGTTTTCCCATTATTAATTCTGCAGTCTTACCCTCTAAGGAACCACCTTCACTAGTCTTTTCCTTTGTATACACTTCTAGAAGATTTTACAGAATGGTTTTAAATTTCTTGCTAATTTTCTCTCATACTTCAAATTCTCTCAGATTTTTTTTTGTCATCCTTTGATAGATTCCAAGCATTTCCCAATCTTCTAACCAGCCACTAATCTTTACAGCATTTTATATCCTTTCTTTCCATTTGATATCATCCTTCACTTCCTTAAATAGGCACAGTTGATGCATTCTTCTCATGCAGTCTTTTTCAATGGAATTTAAACTTCAGAGAGAGTTAGGAAATATCTCTTTAAATGTCTAACATTCCTTCTCTACCATTTTGTCTTCCAACCTATTTTCCTTTTCACTTGAGCCCACCTTGCCATCATACCATTGTAATCACTTTACTTAGGTTTGAGACATGAGATACTATTCCAAATATCTCACCCTCAAACTGAACATGACATTCAACAATATTGTGACCCACCTTACCCTGAGGATTCTTTATCTGAGATTAATGAATGAATCCTTTGCCATTATACATTAGTGAAGACAAAATTGCCTGTTCCCTAATTAAAACATAGAACATAGAACAGTACAGAACAGGAATGAGCCCTTCGGCCCACGATGCTGTGCCTAACATGACGCCAAATTAAACTAATCCCTTCAACCTGCCCTTGGTCCATATCCCTCCATTCTTTGCTTATTCATGTGCTTATCTAAAAGTTCCTTAAATGCCCCTATTGTATCTGCCTCCACCACCACCCCTGGCAGTGTGTTCCAGACTCCTACCACTCACTGTGTAAAAAACTTGCCCCCACATCTCCTTTGAACTTTACCCCTTTCAGCTTAAATGCATGCCCCCTAGTATTAGACATTTCAACTCTAGTAAAAAGATTCTGACTGTCAAACTCTAATTGATTTAAGAATGCAGAGTTCTAAGAAACTGTTCCAAATATACTCCATAAGCCTATTCTTCCGGGTACCTTAGAAATTTGATTTATCCAATACATATGAAAATTATGATCACCCACAATTATTGCAGTATGCTTTTTACAAACACGCATTTTTTAAAATTTATTTTCTGTATTATTGTGTATTTACTGTCAGTGTGTCTATGAACCACTTGCACAAGTGATTTCTTCATTTTGCTATTTCGTATTACCGTCCAAACTGATTCTACATCTTGATCTTCTGAATCAATAATAATTTTTTCAATGCTGTATTGATCATCTTTTATTAACAGAACTGCTACACCTTCTTTGCCTTGCTTCCTGTTCTTCTGAAGTGTCAAATGCTCTTAAACATTCAGCTTCCAGCTGACACCACATCCTAGCTGTGTGAAGGTATCACACTCATCTATTTACATTTGAACAGAAAACCCATCCATATTGTTACAAATGATATGTCTATTCAGGTAAAGAACCTTTAATTCTGTCTCTTCACCATTTTTCCCTGCTCCAGTGTACATTCTCATGTTGAATGTCTGATCTTCCTATTATACTCTTGTTAAGAATACCCGTGTCATTATCCCACCCAATTGCCTTGTCCTTTCTCTCTATCTTCCCAACATCCTTTCATGTGAACTTTCCTCCTTCTCCCAGCATCAACAGCACTGATTGTAAAATTCATCATGACATTGGTCCCAGTACAACGTATATCAGGAACCAAGGGTTGGAGTTGACCATTCAGTCCTTTGAACCTGCTCTGCTGTTCAATAAGAACTGTTTGCATCTCAAACCCAACTCCTGCTTACTCCGATAACCTTTCAACCTCTTGCTTCACAAATATCTACCTACATTTGATGAACAAATAATCAAGGACATCTTCAGATCACCTTTTCAAGACTCATCCTAGAAAATTAAAGACACCTAATCTCTATATTTAATGGGTAATCCCATCTTTTTAAACAGTATCCCCTATTTCTAGATTCTCAATAAGACAAAACATTGTCTCCACATCAACACCCTTCAGGATATTATGTGTTTCAATCAAACCATCTCTTCCTCTTCTAAACTTCTGCAGATACAAGCCTAGTCTGCCCAACCTTTCCTCATAAAATAAGGTGTCAGTTCCAGGAATTAGTCTAGAACACCTTCTCTGAACTTCCTCCAATACATTTACACCCTTCCCTAAATAAGGTAACCAATACTGTGCACAGTACTCTGGTTGCAGTCTTATCAATGCCTTGAATAATTGAAGCATAATCTCCTAATTTGTGTTCTCTGTCCCTCCCAACAAATTACAATATGCTATTAATTGTCCTAATTACTTACTGAACCCATGTGTTAACACTTTCCAATTTGTGAATTTTGACACCCAGATCCTTCTGCAGTTCACAGCCCTGCAATGGGTCCCAATTTAGTTATCTTTGCTTCTTCTTTCCAAAACACAAAGCTTCGCATTTTCCACATTGTACTCCAGCCGTCACATCTTAAACGTTGATATCTTTTTACAGCCTCCTTTGTGTCTTCTTCAGGCTTACTTATTAATTTACTTTTGTGCTGTCAACAAATTTGGCAACCATATCTTCTGTTCTTTCATCCGTCATTTACTGAAATAATGAACGGTTGAGACCCAATTACTGTAGTACACCTCCCAGTACAGCTTGCCAATCTCAAATACCTTCTCTGTGCTTCTTGTCAGCAAGCCAGTCTTCTACAGATGTTAATACACCAACTCCTACACCATGTATTTTTATCATCTGTAATAATCTTATCAAATACCTGTGGAAATCTGAGTAAAGTGCAGCCCCCAGTTCCCCTTTATCCACAGTATGTGTTACCTCCTCAAAGAACTCCAACAGATTGGTCAAACATGATTTCCTTTTCAGAAAACTATGTTGACTCTGCCTGATCACCTTGAACTTATCCAAATGTCCTGCCATAACTTATTTAATAACAGCTCCAAATATTTTCCTCTAAGATAGATGTTCAATGAACCAGCCTGTAGTTTCCAGATTCCAATCTCCATCCGTTTTTGGATAAAGAAAACACATTTGTTATGTTCCCATCAAATTTGATCATTATAGAACCAGGAAAGTCTTGAAAAATTAACACCAATGCATCAACTGTCTCACGAGCCACTTCTTTTAAGACCCTGGGATGAAGTCTATCAGAACCCAAGCATTTGTCAGCCTGCAGTTTCAACAATTTACTTTGTACCACTTCTCTCGTGATTGTGATTTTCCTCACAATCCTCCCTAATTTTCATTTCTTGATTTATTGCTCCTCCTGGGAAGTTACTTGCATCGTGTTTAGCTGTGGGTTTCAACCAATGTCTGACAGCACCTGTGTGCCATGAGAACTGTGAAAAATTGTACAAAGACAAGGAAATTCTGTGTTTCACCTTAAGCAACTTAAACCTAGTGTAAATTAAAGTTCATGAAAATTAATTACCGAATTAAAATAAGGTATCAACGCTCGATTTGGAAACATGCAAACATTCTAAACACAGGGGGCCATTGAGTTAAATTGAGCTCTGCTGATAGCTTCGATGAATGACCAAGCAATGGCCTTCACTTATTTTTTTTTGTTGAAACAAGACAAAACAAGCTAATGACCAAAGAGAGTCAGTACTTGTCAGTAGAACAAGATTTACAGATCAATTCTTTCCCAGATCAAGAAGCATTTAAAAGACATTTGGGCAGATGCATGAATAGGAAAGGTTTAGAGGGGCATGGGCCAAATGCAGGCAAGTGGGATAGTTTAGTTTGGGAGATGGATGAGTTGGACCGAAGGGTCTGTTTCCATGATGTATGACCCTGTGCGCACCTGCAGTCCCAGTTTTCCAATAACCTGGTCAATTTCAATTTACTCTATCAGGTTTGGCAGCATCTGTGGAGAGAGAAAGCAAAGTTAACATTTCCGTCCAGTGACCCTTCTTCAGAATTCACCGTAACTAAGAAAAGGTTGGTATATATGCTGAAAATAGGGTGGAGGGAGGAGTAAATGATTGGTGGAGATGAATCCCCAGGAGCGAAAACACTTCACTCAGTCTGGTCTACGATATTCGCTACTCGCAATGTGGTCAATGTGACCCATCAAGTGTCCGGCTATTCTTAATGTGTTCTGAGGAATTACTTAATAAAAACTGAAAGAACTGCAGGTGCTGCAAATCAGAAACAAAAATGGAAGTTGCTGTAAAAGCTCAGCAGGTCTGGCAGCGTCTGTGGATAGAAGTCAGAGTTAACGTTTTGGGTCAAGTGACTCAACAGAGGAAAGGTCACATGACCTGAAATGTTAACTCTGACTTCTACCCACAGATGCTGCCAGACCTGCTGAGCTTTTCCAGCAATTTCTATTTTTGTTTCTGAGGAATTACTTCATTGCTGTATTCAACTTTATATTCACTATGTCTTTTATATGCTTTGTTAACCTTGCCCCTGGTCGCTACGTTATTTTGAGCCTTAGGAATGGAATAAGCATGACTAATAATTCACCAATTCACCAAGTTGATTCTCCTGTAGCACAGCAAGACTCAAGAAGGCTGAAAAGGATCAGGCAAAAACAAGTGTGACAGAACAACTCTCTCCCTTCCTCCCCTTAACTCCCTGAAGTGTTTAACTCAGGATCGCTGTTGTAGGTCGTACTCAAGTGCAAGTCCATAGCTGCCCAGCAGAACAACTCCCACTTTCCCCAGTGCTGGTGTCAGCAGCCCACATCTCAAAACCCATTTCTCTCACACTATCCTTGAGTCACGCATTCAATTCTTTGATCTTATCTGCCCACTGCCAACTTGCTCAAGACTCAAGCTGTAATCTAGCGAGTATTTGAAGCCCTGATTTTTGAGTTTGCCCCTTGTTGTTCTTACTCCCTCAGTAGAACATCTTTCTTAGTCTTATCCGTGCAGGAGGTATTCAAGTGGATCATGAGAAATGGATCCTTGTCCTCAGACTGCAGGTTCCACTCCAGTCCTGTGGAAATTCATTAGCACTGGCACGGCTGTAGGGAAGGGTATTTATCTACTTGTAGACTCGTAGAGGTGAATAGCATGGGAACAGACCCTTTGGTTCAACTCGTCCATGCCGCCCAGATATCCTAATTTAATCCAATCCCATTGGCCAGCATTTGGCATGTATCAGTGAATGCAATGAGGAACATTTTCTAAGATTACAAAGGGACCTTGATCAAATGGGTCAATGGGCTGAAAAACTGCAGATGGAGTTCAATGTGGATAAATGTGAGGTATTGAATTTTGGTACAACAAACAAGGACAGGACTTATACAATTAATGGTAGGGTCTTGGGTAGTGTTGTAAACCGAGGGACCTAGGGGTTCAGGTACATAATTCTTTGAAGTTTGCGTCACATGTAGACAGGGTGGTTAAGAAGGCATTTAGCACACTTGCCTTCATTGCTCAGTCCTTTGTGTGTAGGTATTGAGAAGTTTGCATTGTACAGGACATTGGTGAAGCCTGTTCTGGAATACTGCATCCATTTCTGGTTGCCCAGTTGTAGGAAGGATAGTATTAAGCTGGAGAGGTTTACCAGGATGTTGCCAGGTTTGGAACGTTTAAGTCATAAAGTAAGGCTGGATAGGCCAGAACTTTTTTCACTGGAGTGTAGGAGGTTGAGAGGTGACCTTATAGAGGTTTATAAAATCATGAGGTGTATCGATAGGATTAATGGTAGGTGTCATTTTACTAGAATGGAGGATTTCAAGAGTAATGGACACATTTTTGAGGTGAGATGAGAGAGCTTTAAAAAAGACATGAAGGACAATATTTGTACACAGAGGGTTGTTTGTGTGTGGAATGAACGTCCTGAAGAAGTGGTGGATGTGGGCACAGTTACAATGTTCAAAAGACACTTGGATAAATATATGAATAGGAAAGATTTGGAGGGTTATAGGACTAGAGCAGGCAGGTTGGACGAGTTTAGTTTAGCAATTATGTTGGACTGAAGGGTCTGTTTCCATGCTGATGACTCTATGACTCCAAATCCCTCTAAATCCTTTCTATTCATGTACCCATCCAGATGCCTTTTACATGTTGTAACTGCACCAGCCTCCACCGCTTCCTCTGGCAGCTCATTCCATACATGCACCACCCTATGCATGAAAAAGTTGCCCCTTGGGTCCCTTTAAAATTTTTCCCCTCTCACCTTAAACCTATGCCCTGTACCTTTGGACTCCCCTACCGTGGGGAAAAGTCCTTGTCTATTCACCCTATCCATGCCCCTCATTATTTTATAAACCTCCATAAAGTCACACTTAGCCTCCGATGCTCCAGGGAAAATAGCCCCAACCTATCCAGCTTCTCCCTGTAACTCAAATCCACTTGACCACACTATCGCTGGCACATATAAATTCTTTCCCCTAACTACTTGAATGGCTCTGAGAATCTGACTGATGTTCGCCCTTCCTCCAGTCTTTGTTCTACACAACCTGCAAGTAAATCAAACCTGTTGGACAAGTGCAAAGATTGGCAATACCTCCTGGATCCTTACACCTGCCTCTCTTCTAATCACACCCCTGACCAAATCTGAAGTCTCTAGACTAAATGGTGGGGCTGTTTTCCAAATTGTCACCAAGTTCACCACTGAAAGTGAAAAGGTATCAGGGAAAGAGGCGCCTAGATACGAAAAGATAGCTTGCTCTCTCTCTCCATTGATGCTGCCTGACCCGCTGTGATCTCCAGCATCTGTTGTTTTCAGTACAGATTCCAGCGTCTGCAGTAAGTTGCTACTGTATGTGCAGTAAGTTGCTCCTGTATCCGAAGTAAGTTTCTCCTGTATCTGCAGAAAGTTGCTTCCACATCTGCAGTCAGTTGTTCCTGTATCTGCAGAATGTTGCTCCTAAATCTGAAGTAAGTTGCTTCTGTAGCTACAGAAAGTTTCTCCTGTATCTGCAGTAAGATGCTAATACATCTGCAGTAAGTTGCTCCTGTATCTGCAGTATGTTGCTCCTGTATCTGCAATAACCTGCTTCTATATCTGCAGTAAGTTGCTTCTACATCTGCGGTAAGTTGCTCCTGTATTGGCAGTATGTTGCTCCAACATATGCAGTAAGTTGCTCCTGCACATGCAGTAAGTTGCTCCTGTATCTGCAGTCAGTTGCTCCGACATCTGCAGTAAATTGCAATGTATCAGCAGTAAGTTGCTCCTGTATCTGAAGTAAGTTGCTCCTGCATCTGCAGGAAATTGCTCCTGTATCTGAAGTAAGTATCTCTTGTATCTGCAGTAAGTTTCTCCTACATCTGCAGTCAGTTGCTCCCGTATCTGCAGTAAGTAGCTCCTATGTCTGCAGTAAGTTTCTCCGACATCTGCAGTCAGTTGCTCCCGGATCTGCAGTAAGTAGCTCCTACATCTGCGGTAAATTTTTCCTGCATCTGAAGTAAGTTGCTCCTGTATCTGCAGTAAATTGCTCCTATATCTGCAGTATTTTGCTCCTACATCTGCAGTAAGTTGCTCCTGTATCTGCAGTAAATTGCTCCTATATCTGCAGTATTTTGCTCCTACATCTGCAGTAAGTTGCTCCTGTATCTGCAGTTTGTTGCCCTGGTATCTGCAGTAAGTTGCTCCTATATCTGCAGTAAGTTGCTTCTACAACTGCAGTAAGTTGCTTGTGTATCTGCATTATGTTGCTCTGGTATCTTCAGTAAGTT
>NC_063343.1:4317873-4351144 GCF_021869965.1 Rhincodon typus
CTCCTGTATCTGCAGTAAGTTGCTCCTACATCTGCAGTAAGTTGTTCCTGTATCTGCAGTAAGTTGATCCTGTATCTGCAGTAAGTTTCTCCTGTATCTCCATTAAATTGTTAATACCTCTGCAGTAAGTTGCTCCTGTATCTGCAGTAAATTCCTCCTACATCTGCAGTAAGTTTCTCCTGTAACTGCAGTCAGTAGCTCCTGTATCTGCAGTAAATTGCTGCTGTATCTCCAATAAGTTGCTCCTGTATGTGCAATAAGTTACTCCGGTATCTGCAGTAAATTGCTCCCGTATCTGCAGTAAGTTGTTGCTGTATCTGCTGTAAATTGCTCCTGTATCTGCAGTATGTTGCTCCTGTATCTGCAGTAAGTTGCTACTGTTATCTGCGGTAAGATGCTTCTACATTTGCAGTCAGGTGCTCCTATATCTGCAGTAAGTTTCTCCTACATCTGCACTAAATTGCTCCTGTATCTGCAGTAAGTTGCTCCTGTATCTGCAGTAAGTTGATCCTGTATCTGCACTAAGCTGCTCCTACATCTGCAGTAAGTTGCTCCTACACCTGCAGTTAGTTGCCCCTACATCTGCAGTTAGTTGCCCCTACATCTGCAGTAAGCTGCTCCTTTATCTGCATGAAATTGGTCCTGTATCTGCAGTAAGTTGCACTTGTATCTCCATTAAATTGCTAATACCTCTGCAGTAAGTTGCTCCTACATCTGCAGTTAATTGGTCCTGTATCTGCAGTCAGTTGCTCCTGAATCTGCAGTAAGTTGCTCCTGTATCTGCAGTAAGTTGCGCCTACATCTGCAGTAAGTTATTCCTCTATCTGCAATAAGTTACTCCTCTATCTGCAGTAAATTGCTCCTGTATCTGCAGTACGTTGCACCTCTATCTGCGGGAAGTTGCTCCTGTATCTTCAGTATGTTGCTCCTATATCTGCAGTAAATTGCTCCTGTATCTGCAGTAGGTTCCTCCTTTATCTGCAGTAAGTTGCTACTGTATCTGCAGTAAGTTGCTCCTGTATCTGCACTAAGTTGCTCCGACATCTGCAGTAAGTTGCTCCTACATCTGCAGTAAGTTGCTCCAACATCTGCAGTAAGTTGCTCCTATATCTGCAGTAAGTTGCTCCTGTATCTGCAGTAATTTGCTCCTATATCTGCAGTAAGTTGGTCCTGCATCTGCAGTAAGTTGCTCCTACAAGTTGTTGGGAAAATTTACTGAAATGAAAGCAACGTTGCCCACCTCCACGTTTTCAGCCTTTTTAAAAATTATCACAATGTCTGTATATATTTTTGTGTATATATTTATCCCAACAATTAAAGCTCATTCCTTCCTCAGCCTGCTCTCTTGTTGGCAAGTTGTTGAAAATGATGAGGAAGATGTTGAAGGACCAGTTTGTCTGAATACGAAACCTCCTCTTCAGAAGTAAGGTGTTCCAATGGAAGGAATGTCGAACAAAGTCAGAGCTTTCTCAAAGTCACAAGCATTCCAAGTGTGACAGCCACTGAAGTAGGGTCAATGCTGTGCCTTTCACAAGACAACTGGAAGAAGTACGGTCATCTTTTGTTAAAAGCCTGACCAATTTGCTCAGATGAATAAGAAAGTTTGACTATGTCAGGAATTCACCCTTTGCACTGCTCCTAATCAAATCCAGACCAGATGCAGGGGACAATACTACTACCAAACCTTCTGCCTTTAAGAATAGGGACACAGAAATAGTAGGACCCAACAAATTTCTAACAGTCTGAAGCCCAGGCTAACGAGAAGCTCACTGTTTCAAATTTCCATCAGATTACAACAAACCTCCAAAGTTTTGTTTCAAGGACACGTTGACCTAGACTGTTGTCCATCAATCCCATGATGCAAGTTATTTTGTTCAAGAATCCAATCCAGGAATGTGAATCAGCGGGAACATTTTACACCACACTGTAGTTGGATTGAAGTCAGATCAATCAATATTAGCTAAGCTTGCTTTTGTTGCATGCTTTCTTCAGAATTAAAAGCATGTGGTTTCAAGCCTCACAATGATTGCCAGCAGATAATCCTTCTTTTACAGGATAGAAACAGGCCCTTTGGCCCACCATGTCTATACTGACCACAAAGCAGCACTTGCTTCAAAGCCTACTATGCCCTGACATTTTAAGTGCTCATCGGGATGCTTCTTAAATTTTGTGAGAGTACCTGCTGGGAGTATCTTGGAATTATCAGTCTGCTGCAGTCCTAATGGAGATGATATTCTCTGGATGAGATACCACACCGAAGGCATTGCCAACGGATCAGAATCCTCTTAAATGATTCTGGGAGAAATGGGGAATGGCCCTGTTCCCTCATTACAAAGCCACCCCTCAACCGAAACAGATTAACTGGTCATTCACCATATTTAATGAGATCTTGCTATGCACAGAATGGTCGCCATTGCACTTCAAAGTGCTCATGCAACACTTTTGTGCTGGTTCTGAGAACTTTGTTGCAGAGTTTTGTGCTGTATTTTGAAGGAAAAAAATGCCGCGGAATGTAAGGGGGAAGGGGATGGTCCTCCTGGGCCTGCTTTGCACTGTTGTGTGAAGTCATAGATCTATCCCAAAATATTAGCCTCTAGCATTTTGAAAAGAGCACAAGGCCTTTTTAATCCAAATATTAAAAATAGCACAAGACTCAATAGATGCCAGGAACACTGTGTGACACTGAGAATAACAGGGCAGCAATCTCCAAGGTGGTTTTGATCGCACAGATTTCATTAGAGTAACACTTGTAGTGTTATAAGTTTGCATAAGAAGAATTTGTCTCTCCCCACCCACAGTGACAGGCAATTTGTGGGTCTCCTATTCGACCCAACTGGAAAACCTGGCACGAATTGTCTTGACTGTGAACTGCATTGTAAGAACAAGGAGGACATGGGAGGGCTAAAGAAGTAACAAGCGGAGCTATTACTCATTTGCTGAAACTGTTAAGTTCCTGTTACCTTCCACCTGTGTGTTAATGTTATTTGTTAAAGCTGGCAAAACAGCAGAAGGGTTGTGTTTTGACTGCACATCATAAACCAATCCACTTTGGTTAGGTTCTTGAGTTACATGACACTTTGGGTCCCAGGAGGACACTTCACCCTTTTTCCATGTATTTTGCCTTTGTGCAATACAGTTACATCAAACTATAACACTTCCTGTGTCTAATCTGAAGCTTGCTTCTGTTTGGGTTGAGTTCTAACAACGAGTGCTTCAGGTCGCTTCCCAGACTCTGCTGGGAAATTGAGAAATAAGATTCATGTTTCCTGCCTCTAGAATTTCTTTCTTCTGACACCCTTCCAGGCCAGATCTCTGACACATCATTGCTTGGCTTTTCAAAAACTCCAGTCAAATGTGACAAAATTTACAACAAGGAGAAAGACGAGGTTTCACAGAGTTAATCCCATATGGCGTGAAAATGACACTCAGATGAACACATTGCTTCCAGCTCAGTTGCTGAGACTGAGAACTAAAGGAGGAAAACAAAATGATCCCAGCTGAATGGCCCTGCAATGTGTCTCAGATAAATATTTCTAATGTAATTTCCAGCTCGGATTTTCCAGTAATCGATTGCAGTTGATTGAGGTAATGGTGTCATGGTTTATATCTATCCAATCTGCATTTCAATGAACAGAGAGCACACTGGACATTTACCATACTGGCAAACAACTGTCTCAGTGATAAAAATTAACTGAAGGTGAATTAATACGTCCATATGAAATTGAAACAGTTTGCATTAAAATTAATTCCAGATGCTAGCCAGTGGTTTGGAGACTGTAATTTGTGCTTACTGCATGCTTGCACTCCTAACTTCAGAAGTCATCTCAACCCCTTATCTTCCAGCCGAGAGCTCATTCAAAACCATCCGTTTATGTTTGAATCTGCTCTCGGGGTGTGGATAGCATTTGTTACCCATTCCTTGTTGTGCTGAGAAAGTGGGAGTTTTCTCTTTGAGCTGCTATAGACCATCATAATGATGATAGACCCCACCATCGATGTTAGGTTAGATATTCCAGGATATTGACCCCGAGGAAGGCTTGATTTTAGATATATATTATATATACATATATATTACATATATAATTATATATATTGTATGTTATATTTTATATATATGTACCCTGCCATTACACACCCCTGTGGTTAGTCACTAACAGTCCCCATTAACAACTATTCACCCTCCCAGCCTGATCGTTAGCAACTCCTTTGTCTGTCCAACTGTCTTTCTCTCTCTTTTGGGCTCTATCCTATCGTTTACTCCCTAACCCACCCATCTCCCTATTTTCTGCATATAAACTGACGTTTTCCCAGCCACCATCAGTTCTGAGGAAGGGTCACCGGACCGGAAACATTAACGCTGTTTTTCTTCACAGATGCTGCCAGACCTGCTGAGCTTTTCCAGCAACTTTGTTTTTGCTCCTGATTTACAGCATCCGCAGTTCTTTCGGTCTTTATTGGATTTCCTAAGTTGTCCGTGATATGTTCCATTTGAGATCATGTTTACTAATGCTAAACTGTATAGATGTGTCTGTGACAGTTTGATTAGTAAGGATGAAGCTAAATAGCTTACATGTTGGTGTTGGTTACTCACTGTCTGTAATTGCTGTGCTCCAGCTCTCAAAGCAAACATCTAGAGTGGTATTCAAGCAATGTCTTGTAACTAATACTGAATTCCATGTCCAGAATACATTCTATCCCTTGTTTACATCCACTATTCCTCCAAGGGACATTAAACATGGTGGGAGCTGATTCATTTGTTGGGGAAACATTGACTTAAGGAGTCATACAGCAGGGAAACGAACCCTTCGGTCCAAGCAGTCCATGCCAAACTTAATCCTAAACTAAACTAGTCCCCTGACTGCTCCTGGCCCATATCCCTCCAAACCTTTCCTGTTCATGCACTTATTTAAGTGTTTGCAAGAGGTTTTTTTTCCCTTTGAATGGCCTAAAGCTGACACTTTATGGGGTCTGGAGTCCATGTTGAGGACTGGGCTCCCAAGACCACACTTACCCAGTACATTCTTGTATCCTCACATCTTTGTTGCTGATTGGATGGGTATAATGATTGAAGTGTCTAGGTATTCATTGAGAAGCTTTTGTGAACACTGTGTTGTTTCACTGTTATTTGATGAGCTTAGATAAGAATTATAATGTACAACATACAATGTAAAAACAGTTCATTTAGCCTAATGATTCTATGATAACTTTTATAGAGTCATAGTCATAAAGTCATACAGCACACAAACAGACCCTTTGATCTAACCAGTCCATGCTGACCATAATCCCAAACTAAACTAGTCCCACCTGCCTGCATTTGGCCCATATCCCTCCAAACATTTCCTATTCATGTACTTATCCAAATGTCTTCTAAACATTGTAACTGTACCCAAATTCAGCATTTCCTCTGGAAGTTCATTCCACATACAAACCATTTCCTGTGTGAAAAAAATTACCCCTCATGTCTTTTTTAAATCTTTCTTCTCTCACCTTAAAAATATGCCCCCTAGTCTTGAAACCCCTCCACCCTAGGGAAAAGACACCTGCTATTCTTCTTATCTACAATCCTCATTATTTTATAAACTTCTATAATGTGAACTTTCAACCTCTGAAGGTCTCAGCCTATCCAACCTCTCCTTATAACTCAAGCCCTTCATTCCCTGGTAAATCTCTTCTAACCCTCTCCAGCTTAATAATATGTTCCTATAACAGGGAGACCAGAACTAGCCTCAGTACTCCAGAAGAGGCCTCACCAACATCTTGTATAATCTCAAGATAATGTCCCAACTCCAATACTCAAAGGTCTGAGCAATGAAGGTACGTTCGAGTCTCTAGTCAACCTTCCATTTTTAAAAAATTCATTCATTGATTTAGGTTTTGCTGGCTGGGTCAGCATTTATTACCCGTCCCTAGTTGCCCTTGAGAAGTTGATCGTGAGTTTTCTTAAGCTGCTGTAGTCCATGTGCTGTAGGTAGACCCACAATGCCATTTGAGATAGAGTTCCTTTCAGAAGCAAAGGACTACGAAGAATCAAATCTCCATGTTTCTACTATTAACCATAAAGGTCCCCTCAAGATTTCCAAGTTCTTAGATGATCGGCTTAAGATCCAAGTTAACTTCAGGATTCATAGGTTTGGACTGATGTCATGTCATCAAAAACTGGGTAAAAATATTGACAAATTTTAGGCAGCTATCAATACAAAGCTGTAGAACGTGATGTCACTGAAGCTGAGTTAGGTGAATGACTGATCGAATTTATCATTGCCTCTACACCTATCAAATCTTCATGTATGACACTCTGGACAAAGCTGATGATTAAATTATGAATGCACTGTTAGAAAGACAAAAGTTTGAAGCAACTATCGTACAATGGCAGCATCCATAGGTGGCTTGACTCTAAAACAATTATTGCAACCAACAGCATCCAAATCATGTAGGAAATGTGAACTGCCTTATTCACCAAAACAGCATCTAGCATTTCAAAACACACAAAAGCCGGTATCCACAACAGGACATTGGACGAAAATATCCAACAAGTCCAAATGCTTGGAGAAACTCAAAGTGCAATACAATTCTCCACAGCAGCATGAAGTAAGGGGTAATGTCAGATATTTCAAAATGCCCATTCATGGCATAAGCATGCCAACGAAGCCCCAGGGGTAACTGCAACGTTACAGATTACAGACTGCAGTCAGATAATGTCTTTGGCTCATTTGACATGCCACATGGATGTTGTCAGAAAAGCTGAACACCTTTCACTCCAACCAGGTGAGTAACCCAAAAGGTATGGACAATATGCTGAGATTGACACTGATGCAAGTGCAAATGTCATGCATCTTACATGAGATATACTTAGGAAACTGGCAATAATGTGGTGCAGTATACATCTAATAAGTTAATGACTTACAATGGATCTGACATTCTATGCATTAGCATTATCCATCTTAAATATCAATACAGCTCCTTTGGATGGGCACTTGAAACCTTTTACATCATTGAGACAGTGGGATTATTTTATCATTGGTCTACCAGCCTCCACAAATCTAAATATGATTAAAATCTATAAGGTAACCAATATGGAAATTCCAACAATAAAAATTTCAGAATACATCATCAAGTCTATCCATTTCCGAAGTAACCTTTATCTTTTGATCCCTCCTAGCTTATGATTTTGGAAGTGGATGCATTCCTGAAAGGCCTCGGAGCATATCTATTACAGGATGACAAACCTAATGTGTTTGGTTCTAAAATCCTTATGACAGCTCAGGCTAACTTCTCCAGCATAGGAAGAGAAGCTCTCGTGTTAGTTTTCAGTTTCTAAATGTTTCACACATACCAATTTCATTGATCATACTGTCTACAAACCATTGGAGGCAATCTGTTGAAAACCTCTCAACAGTGCAACTTCATGACTACAAAATCTACTCAAGAAGATCCGAGGATATGGTTTCAAAGGACAATACAAACCAGGCTGACAGATGACTGCTCACAACACTCTTGGCTGATTTCCACAATGCCTCTCAGAAAGAAAAGATATACCTCAAGACACACAAGTGAATATTATTGAATCTGAGTCCATATTGATCTCATTAACTTTGGTTGCAGCCAGGCAGAGAAGGCTTGGCAAGTTATGTCTGATGATATCCAACTAAAACAAGACAAGAAGATCATCAGTGAGTGGGCCTGACACATTCAGCAGGTCCCTGAGCAAGCACTTTCCTTCTGGTTAGAATCATGGATTCCCTACAGTGTGGAAGCAGGCCATTCAGCCCATCGAGTCCACACCGACCTTCCAAAGAGCATCCCAGCCAGACCTATTCTCCTACCCTATCCCTGTAATCCTGCATTTCTCATGGCTAATCCACCTAGCCTGGACACTATGGGAAATTTAGCATGGCCAATCCACATCTTTGGACATGAATGAACTAGGAATCTCCATGATTTTAATTTTCAAAGGAAAACAAGTGATTATTCCATGAGCTTTACATTGAGTCATGTTTGACCATGTACATAAAAGTCACACGAGCGCTGAAAAAATCCAAGAGGTTATCATGTAGCTCAAACTATTGGCCTTGCATCTATAAGGACATTGATCACCTCAGTAAGTTGCACGAAACATGTTAAATCTATCAACCTCAAAGATCAAGAGAAGCTCTCGTTCGACACGATATTATTTCCAATGCAATATAGGCACCGATATTTTCCAGGTCCAAGAATACAAATGAATCCTGCTTAAAATCCATTTCATTAAATTCTCCTTTGTGAATGTAATCAGGGATACCATTAGTGTAAACAGCTGTTGATGCATTAACCATTGTATTCGGAAGGCTTGGTGTCCACAGTACCTTGCGCACTCTTCCAAGGCCTGTGCCAGAAGCAGGGTTTTCAACATTTCATGTAATCTCTCCATTATACTCAGTCTACCAGTCTCACAGAATACACTGTTCATCCTTTAAAGCACATATTCATTAAATGCAAAGTTATTTGCCAAGATTTTTGGATAACCGAAAATAATGAATCTACTTGCTGAAGGCAATGGTTTACCCCCACTGGCAATCAACATTAGCCCTCTCTCATCTTTCCATTGCCTATTCAAAGAATTAAATATGATTGGTTAAGTAAGACTTGCCCTTCAGAAATCTATGCTGCTTGGTCTTATATTTTTGATTTCTAGCTAATTTTCCATTTCAATTTTCTCTGTTATTTTTAAAACACTGATGCAAAGTTGACTGGTCTATAATTCCCTCTGTCTGTCCTCCTTCTGAAATATAGGTTTGCATGAGCCAGCCATCAGTCCTCTAATGCAACACCTTTTTCTAATGGATTATTAAATACACAGAGTAATGCCTCTGCTGTCTTTACCCTACATTCTTCTAAAATGTGTGGATGCAACCTATCCAGAATACAGGTTTCATCCTCTTTCAGTTAGGTTAGTTTATTTAATGTTTTTCTTCTTTAATTTATATATGCAGTTATATAACTTTTTCATCTACCAAGGTCATGCCCGTCAGATCTCTGGTAAGTAATGAAGCAAAGTAATTATTTAATATTTTCTCATTTCATGAGTGCTCTCTTTGATTTTATCGTGTCCATCCTACAGCCATCCAGACTAACCTTCTTTTTAACTTATGTGTCACTAGAATGTTATTTTGCATTATGTTTCTCGGTAATTTAATTTTGAAGCACCTCTTTGCCTTTCTAATTGTATTTTTACTTCTCTCTTTCCTTATCTCTTATTCTCTCTTGTCCTTCTACGGTGCGCACACATATTGTAAATTCCTTTCCTAATCCTCATTTATTCCATTACGCCTTTACTCATCCTTGATGTCTCATTAGCACTTTTTCTTACTCTTTTAGTGGAATATATTTCAGGGACTTTATTGAAACACTGTTTTAAATGCTTCCAGTTGCTGCTCTCATCATTATTCACCAACAGGAAGCCATGAAAACAGCCCAGTCTATTATGCAAACCAACCTTCTATAAATTGACTCCATCTATATTTCCTGCTACCTCAGGAAAGCAACAAACATCATCAAAGACCCATCCCCCACCCCGGTTATACTCTCTTCCACCCTCTTCTATCGGGTAGAATGATAGAATCCCTACAGACTGGAAGCAGGCCATTCGGCCCATCGAGTCCATACCAATCCTTCAAAAAGCATCCCACCCAGCCCCACCCCGTACCTTATCTCTGCATTTCCCACTCTAGACACTACGGGGCAATTTAGCATGGCCAATCCACCCTAACCTGCACACTGTGGGAGGAAACCCACGCAGACACGGGGAGAAGGTGCAAACTCCACGCAGACAGTCGCCTGAGGGTGAGATCAAACCCGGGTCCCTGGCACTGTGAGGCAGCGGTGCTAAACACTGAGCCACCGTGCCACCCCAGATTTCACCTGCTCAACACAGATTAGAGAGGAGATGTTTGAGTTAAGTGTTATTGGGTTTGTGAGCCGTGCCCATGGATCTGTCAGTTCATTGGATCACCTGATCTCTTCAATGGCATTCACATTTTAATATCACACCCTGAGTTATCTGCTTGGTCCTGCAAACCCAAACTAGGCTGAAATGCAGGCGCGAATGTTGATATTTATCTCTTGCTTGCAACTTTTACAACCTCTCAGCTCTAAAGAATTAGAAATAAGAATTGTGCCAGTGTCTCTACTTAAACTTGCTGAGACAGGAGCAGAGGGATTGGTGATAATTGGTTGCTGGCTGGGATTTTCAGGGCTGTACATATCAGTCTTCATATCTGCTGTTATGAGATAAAGAGGGCTGTTCTCATTCACTTATGGAGAGATTGAGATCCTGTTTTTCTACAGCTCGACAACAACTTTAAAACAGCACTATTGCCAATTCAGTTGTGGCCAACTGAGCACAAAGTCTACTAGTCAACCTTGCGATTTTTAAACTGAGCTAACACAGTTTGGAGATCAATTTTACAGCAAATGGCAGTTCAACATGAAATTTATCAAATACAAGAAAGAAATACTGATATCGAAGGAAACTGAGAACAAAGAATGAGAGGAAAGAGTGGAGAAGTGGTGGGGCGAGTCAAGGTGGCAACAAGTGGCAGCCTGTAAGATGTGGAGCAGTAATGTTTAAGGGGCCCTTGTCTTTAGTGTGACGTGAGTTGGGGACAGAAGACTGTCAATTTCACCCATCAGGTTGCTTTCGACGCAAAGAATTAGGCCCAAGGTATGCAGAAGACTCCTTCTCCACAAACGTTAATGCCAAACATACATAACTCTGGTGGGTTCAGGATTCCAGTGGGACTGCAACAAATGCAGATGGTACCAGTTTTTGAGGGAAAGCAATCAGATCACATGCCCATGTTCCAGGTCAATGGTGAGTCTCCAGTAGAACCACTAAAAAACATAGGGCTGAATTTTATATCTTCTCCCCCCAAGTGGATTTTAAAGGCAGGTGAGGCTCCTACAAACATAATACTTAGTGTGCCCATGCGACCTGTTTCCTTGTCTGAAATTTTACCTGCAGCACAGGCAAGATCTACTCCAATCAGGTGTACCTGATAGCTTTAGCTACATGGGTAAGGAGAGGAAAGTGCCTCTTTGGAAATGCCCAGTCACTATTGAACCAGTTTCAAGTGCATATCCCTCTATAATTCTTCCCTTCCCACCCTGCCCCACAGGCGTCTCAAAAGCCATTCTTCTCCCTCCCTCTCAATCCCTTCAATCCACCAATATCCAGACTTAACTAGTTTCGAGTCTATAAAATGTGGATCTGGAGGAGCACGTCAGGTCAGAAAGCATCTGGGGGGCAGGAATGTCGACTTTTCAGGTCTGATGAAGGGTCCAGACCCGAAACATCGACTTTCCTGCCCCTCAGATGCTGCCTGACCTGCTGCGTTCTTCCAGATGCACATTTTATCGACTCTGACTTCCGGCATCCACAGTCCACACTATTACCTTTTTCCAACCTCCTCTTTCTTCAGAACCTGACTTTATTCACAAGGCCTTGGAGCTGCTGGGACCATCCAATTGACCGCTAGCTATCTAAGGTGAGACTTCCTTCCAGATGGGTCCAGAAATATCTCATCTTTAGCCAATTGATGCCACACCTGTTCTTAAGTGGCTGTGGGGCAACTGATGTCACAGGAATGCATTTCGGGAATTAGAGACGGAGACTTCACCTTCTGAAACATCACTGGCTGCATCCATCATCTTGAAAAGCGTTGTCATCCAGGGAGGGTTCAAACTGAACCAGGAGCCTCTTCGCTCACATCAACTCCACCAGTTACTTGAAACAGTCATCAAATTAGCCCCAGTGTCCAGCTCATTCTGCAGCTAGAGGAACTTAAATTCATTGAATAAATCTGGAAGTGAAAATCAATCTCAGTAGTGTTGACTATAATACTATCTCTGACTGTCATGAAAAACACATCTGCTTTACTGAATTCCTGTAGGGGAGGAAATCCGCTACCTTTACCCAGCTTCGCGTACAAGTGACACCAGTCCAACAGCGATGTGGTTGAATTTTCATTACTGCCACAATGGTCCAGCGAGTGGAGTTCAAGAACACCTAAGAACAGGCAATAAGTGCTGGCATTGCCCACATCCAATGTAAGAAGAAAGATAAAAGTATCTAGGAATCTAACACCAATGAAACTGAAAGGACCATGGATGCTGTAAATCAGAGACGAAAACAAAGATGGCTGGAAAAGCTCAGCATGTCTGGCGGCATTTGTGGAGAGAAATCAGAGTTAACTTTTCGGGTCGAGTGACCCTTCCACAGAACTGATGGTAGCTCGGAAAATGTTGATATAAGTGATGAAGATAGGGTGGAGGGGTTGGGGTAAGGAGTAAATGACAGGTGGAGGTGGAACTCAAAGAGAGAGAAGAACAATTGGACAGGCAAACAAGTGGATAGGATCTGACTCAGAGGGTGAATAGCTGTTAATGGGGATTGTTAGTGGCTAACAATGGGTTGTGTGTAATAGCAGACCGTGTGTTAACAAAGCCTGGTTTGTGGGGGATGGGGGAAGGATATGGGAGAGCTCAAGCCCTAAAGGTGCTGAACTCAATATTGAGTCCAGAAGCCAGCTGGGTCCTCAAGTGGAAAATGAGGTGCTGTTCTTCCATCTTGTGCTGAGCTGTGCTAGAACACTGCAGAAAGCCTGAGACAGAGATGTCGGCTAAGGAACAGGGTGGTGCGTTGAAGTGGCAGGCACCTGGAAGCTCAGGGTCTTTGGAAACTATTAACCTGCCTTGAACATACTCTAAGACTGAGATTCGCCACCATGTGAGTGAAAAAATTCCTTCTCACCTCAGTCTTAAATGACCTGCCCTTATTCTGGAATATTATCTAATGATTCAAGATCCACTTGCCAAAGGACTACCCTTCCTGCATCTACACTATCGATACTTCTTTCAATGAGATCACCTCACATTCTTCTGGAGCTTAGATATTGCAGGCCCTGAATCAAATCTTGATTGTGGTTTTCAGTATGCTGGCCCATGTAACATATACAACAGAGCATTACCACCTTATTACGTCTGGTATGTGAGAGCTCATCAACAATGACCTATGTACACTGCTTTAATGTCCTAAACTGACACATTACACTTACTTAAATCTCTGATATATCATATGCATATTTGACTAGCTGACTGATTCACAGTCTGTGATGATACTGTATCTTTAAGAGATGAGTTCTCTCCCATTTCTGTAGCAGAGGGGGTTTATCACAGTGGTGCTGAAATGTCTCCTTCAGACAGGCAGTTGGTCAACAGATTTTGAGTTCTCCCTCGTGGTTTCTTTTCTTAAAAGTAAGACGAAAGAATTATGAATGGGCAGGCTCAGGCTCACACAGAGACCCAGCGAATTTCAGTTTTAGTTTCAGTTAGTTGGTGGTTTTTGCTGGCTGCCAGAGCTGAAAGCTTGAGTTCTCTGCTGCGAGAGCGGAGTCCTAGACAGAGAGGCTTCCTTTAAAAATTAAAAGGGGCAGCTTGTTTATTCTGGTATTTTTTTATGGACTGGAGAGAGACAGCACATGAGAATAAAACCTGTGTTGCCGAATTGCCTTTTCCAAGGGTGTTTCTATGGGATGCTGCCTATTTTGGAATTGCTAATGACTAATGGTTAAATAATACATTATCTTGTTCAGTATTTCAACAGAGTAAAGCTATGAATAAAGCATCTGCAGTCCTTACTGTCTCAAAGTTATGACAATTCTTCTTTTTGTTGTATTTTAACTACTGTGTAAGAATAAAGCCTGTGTTGCTTGAAGCTTTGACAAATCGTATCTGGAACACAGTGCCTTGCATTTGCTTTCTTAAAAGATATAAAGGTTAGGATCTAGGCCATCTCCATCATATACTTTGGAGGGTCTGGCCTGGGCCATACAAGACTATCTGCTTACGAGCAGACTAACTGACTGATTGTACAGAAAGTAAGACACGTATCTCAGATACTAGAGCTTTTCATGTTGTAATGTCATCTAGCTATCTTAAAAGATATGGTGCCTTTCTGAGACCTGTGCAGTAATACAACAGCACGCACACCCCTCCAATCTCCTTGATCATTCATCATCGGACAGTCCTGTAACCCCAGGAATCACTGCACTCACTCTGTGACAAGCATATCTTTCCATACATAAGGAGACCAAAACTGTACACAATACTCCAAGATAACAAGGTGTAGAGCTGGATAAATACAGCAGGCCAAGCAGCATCAGAGGAGCAGGAAAGCTGATGTTTTGGGCCTAGACAGTCTCACCAAAGCTGTATACAATTTCAGCAAGATATTGTTATTCCATTATTCAAATCTTCTCGCAATAATTTAGAAATTGAATTTACATCCGTTCCAGCCCCTAAGAATTTCTTTTATAAAACAATGTATCCTCATCTGCCCTCCGGTTCTTTTAATCATTTCACATTTGTGTATGGTTACTGACCATTCTGTCATCTGAAACAATTTCATCTTATTTATTTTATTAATCCCTTTCACAATACTTTTCAACATTTTTATTAAGTCTCCCCTTATTGTTCACTGTTTGAAGGAAAACAATTTCAGATTCTCTAATACCTCCACAATTATTAAAAGCTAGCTATGCCGTTTTATATCAGCAGAAATTTAACAATTTAGCCTCACAATTATTTAGTTTGTAATTAACTATTTTTAAATCTCCAGTTTTTAATGGCGGTGGAATATATTGTCTCTCAGGCATCTCTGTAACATTCAACAAGGAGACAATTTTTATTTTTGAGTGTGCCACAGTTGTTTTTGTCTAACCTCGCACCTAAAATTCTTGAACACTTAGCCAAATATTTACTATCTTTGCATCTTATGTCTTTTTCTTTGGGAATGTAATGACGCTACACCTTGCTGGAGTAATTGTGAAAAACATGTCAAATCAAAAACAAAGGATTTCACAAGTAAACCCAACTGCTTAGCAACATAACCTAAATGAACCATATTTTTAAAGACCAGGTGCTTTTTTACTTAAATGTAAGGCACTTGACCTTGGAGAAAATAGATTAACAAGACTGGCTTACAAGAGGAGCCCACAAGGATCGATCAGGTGATCTCTGATCATACATCGCCTTGGCAAGAAGGACAAAAAAAATACAGAGATGTAAATCATCCCAAATCAAATCATGACTGTTGGATTTGAGCATAATAATGGCAACTTTCCACGATGATTTATACACTGGGGAGGTGAGGAAGAACATTTTTACACAGCAAGTGCTTAATGACCTTGAACTCAATGTCTACGACAGTGGTTGAAGACGGGGTCTTTGATAATTTTCCAAGAAAATTGAACGTATACTTGAGGGAAATTAACTTGCAGATTTACGGGTTAGAGCAGAGGAAGGATTCAATTCGATTTATCATTGTCATGTACATGTACATAAGTGCAATGAAAAGTTTTGTTTTGCAGATCGTATCATACGAAGACACAAAGACCGTTGGGTGATTGAACAGAACAAGGAATACAAAGTTACGACTGCAAAGAAGGTGCACAAAACGCAAGGTCAACATTAGATTTGAAATGAGAGAGGTCCATTCAGAAATCTAATAATAGTGGGGAAGAAGCTGTTCTTGAACTTGTGGGAACATGTGTTTAAGCTTTTGTACCTTCTGCCTGACAGATGAGGTTAGAAGAGATTATAACTGCGGTGGGAGGGGTCTTTGATGATATGAGCTGCCTTTCCACGGCAACGAGAATTGTGGAGGGAGTCAACGGGTGGAAGGTTGACTTGCGTGATGGTCTGGGCTGTGTATATGTGGGCTCTGTGGTTTCTTACACTCCTGGGTGCAGCAGTTGCCATGCCAAGGCATTCAGATAGAATGTTTTCTATGGTGAGTCTGTAAAAGTTGGTGAGGGTCCTTATGCACAAGCCGAATTTCCTCAGCCTCCTGAGGAAGAAGAGGCGTTGTTGGGTCCGCTTGACCGTCGCATCAACATGGGTGGCCCAGGTCAGATTGTTGGTGATCGTCATGGCTAGGAACTTGACGCTCTCAACCATCTCCACCTCAGCTCCATTGATGTAGATAGGCGCGTGTCTTCCTCCTTGTTTCCTGAATTCGATGATCAGCTCTTTAGTTTTGCCGGCGTTGAGGGAGACATTGTTATGTTTGCACCACGACACCAAGCACTCTATCTCTTTCCTTCGTGCTTGGCAAGAGATTGACAAAATTTCTTCAGCATGGATTCGATAGGCTGAATGGTCTTCTTCTGAGCCCAAGTGACTCAATACCTTTACTGCATCCAGCAAACAAACAGAGAGAAAAGAAAAAATAAAGACGTCCTGATCACGTATTGTACATCTCAGACTCCCTTGTAAAGTGGCTTTACTTTGCTTACTTTGGAAATCCTATAACGTTATAAACAATTGTTGATACAACCAAAGTATATCATTAAGGAAGCACAAGGCAGAACCAAAAAGTGACCAAAATACCCTCACCAACGTCAGCTTGGAGTTACACCCAATGAGAAGGAGGAGAGCCTTATTCAACACCTCCTGGGCGTCCCTCAGTTCTCAAATATTATCTTAAACCATCAGTGTGTGATGTGATTAAGAGGAGGAACGTGTGACTGCTTCAGAGGTAAAGAGTTCCTACTCAAGAGATCTCTTTTGGTCCCCTTCTAATGTCTATGTTCCACAGCATAATCTTTCATTTCAAATTAATTATACTAGTAAATTACTAACATTACTAAGTCCTAACATAGGGATGGATGCCCTGCAGGACTTCAATTTCAGCTTGTAGAGAAAATGGATTTGCAATAACATCCAATTGTGCTATGAAATCGCAAATCAGATGGTCAATGAGGTCATATATCCGGTAAATTGAAGCCAAATGATCTTTGAGGATGCATGTTTAGATGATGCTGTGAAAAGTGCTAAGGTGAGATTATACTAAGATTTCTTGTTTCCATTAAATGACACAGCCTGAGCTTCAGATTTTCTCAGCTCTAAATCTTCAACAGTTTGTCTTCCTTTTCATCATCCGGGAGATGAAGGTCATTAATGCAGACATTTTATAGGAAAGCAGATAAATGTGGCCTCTGAAATGAGTGATGTTGAATCCCAAAGATTCACAGGATAACTGCAGGGCGCAGTCTACAATGAGACATTTCTGCACAACTCAAATTGCATACCTCCAGCAAAGTATTAGAATCTAGACAATTTTGATAGAACTCAGTTAAAAATAATCCTTTTTCACTCGCACAGCTGTCAACCAATAGGTCCTGTCATGCTATAAGTCAGACAACTCCAAATTTTAACAGTGGAGACAGCATGTTTCTGGCACCTGCTTTGATAATTTTTTTTGTCTTTGTGACTAATGGAGATATAATGCTGATTCAATAGTCCTTGATATTTTGGACAAGGATTCAAGTGGAAAAATGAAGGGTGTGACAATGGCCTTTTCTACTTGTCTTTTCTAGATTAATTCTAGCCCCTTTATTGCCAAATGTACAAGCCCCAACTTAATCATACATTCCAGAGCACCTACTCTCAAACTGAGACCTGGGTTTATTTACAAGCTGAGACAATGAAAAAGGAAATCTGACTTCTCAGTGATTTATTTTTTCCCCGAAGTAGCAGAGTCCAAAACTAGAGGGCATAGGCTTAAGGTGAGAGGCGAAAGATTTACAAGGTACCCAAAGGGCAACTTTTTCATGCAGAGAGTGGTGCATGTAAGGAATGAGCTGCCAGAGGAAGTGGTGGAGGCTGGTACAATTACAACATTTAAAAGGCATCTGGATGGGAATATGAATAGGGAGGGTTTAGAGGGATATAGGCCAAGTGCTGGCAAATGGGTCTAGATTAATTTAGGTTATCTTGTCGGCATGGACGAGTTAGACCAAGGGGTCTGTTTCCATGTTGTACAGATCGATGACTCTATGACTTTTTCTGTTATTTTGTTAGCATCTCTGTCACCTTCAGTGAACAAATAGAGAATCACATATCAAATCTGTTTTTAAGTCTAAAACTCTTAATTAGGTTCACCTCACAAAAGATGCACAATCAAATACCTCAGATTTTAGTGAAGTATCTTCCAAAGTAAAGCCTTCCACTTAACTCTTTAAGTGAAAACGCAGTAAAGTGAAACCACAGTTAATTCTATGAATAAATTTACCATTATGCTGATTTTCTCTTCACTGTGGGAGCACGTACTAATCTAAGCCACATCTTGGAACTTTCAGAACAACTTATGTATCTTTCTTTCTCTCTCTCTCACAATGATCTCTCAGATTGTCAAACTGGCTCCTACTTTCAACTTAATTTTTAAATATCTCCCATGCAAGCAACAGTACAAATGAATTTTCATCTCTGTCTCGCTTCCACAGATACATTAATTGTACAGACATATGAATCCAAAATTGTGCAGAACCACCAGAATAATTTCATTAAAGTCATTAATATAAATCATAAATAATTGAGCCCCTAGTACTGATGGCTGTGGCACTCCATTAGCTACGTTTTGCCAAGTTGAATCATATCTGTTATCTTGACTCTGTTTCCAATTAGTTAGCCTGTCCTGTCTCCCTGATAATACATCAATGCCAATGCATTGATTTTTTAAAAATGTTTTGACGTAACCTTTAATGTGTCACATTATTAATTCCCTTTTACAAATCCCAATACCCAACATTGACAGTTTCACCTTTATCCACCCTGCATGTTACTTCCTCAAAGAACTTGACTAAATTTGCCAAGCACAATTTCCCTTTCATAAGCCATGACAATACTTCCTGATTGTATTATGATTTTCTAAATGTCCTGCCGCTATTGTCTTAATAATTGATTCCAACATCTTCTCATGGCGGGTGCTGGACTAACTGGCCAGCTTTTAGCTTTCTGCCTCCCTTCTTTCAGAAATAACAGTGTGAAATATCCAGTTTTCTAATCTATTGGGGTCTTTACTGAATGTAGGGAATTTTTAAAGGTTGTCACCAAGAACATCTTCTGTATTTGCTGCCATTCCTATACAAGGTACTGGTCAGACCATAGCTGGAATACTGTGAGCAGTCTTGGGTCTGTTAACTAAGGAAAGATATATTTGCATTGAAGGTAGCTCAGGGACAGTTTGCTAGGCTCAAACCAGGTATGAAGGGACTGTCTTATGAGGAGAGGTTGAGTAGATTGGGCTTGTACACATTGGAATCGAGAAGAATTAGAGGTGACCGTCTTGAAACATAAAAGATCCTTAGGGGATTTGATGGATGCAGAAGGTTCTTTCCCATTGTGAGAGAGTCTTGGACCAGATGGCATAAGCTCAAAATAGGGGAATAGAATAGAATAGAATAGAATGGAATAGAATAGAATAGAATATACTATTTTGCTACATGTACCCCGGTACAGAAGTACAGGAGTGCAGTGAAATGTTTTTACAATGGCTGCCTTTAATGGTTCCATCTTAGGTCCAAGTACTGAAGGTTCAAATCTTGGATACAAAAGAGGAATAAAAGGAAAAGTAGTAACATTACTTACAGTGTGTAAAAAAATAAGTTAGAAATAAGACAGTTGTAACAGAGTTAAAAGGGTTTTCATTACAGTCTGGTAAAGAGCTCCAAATGGCAGCAGCTCAGCACTTGGTCTGGCCACCGGCACCAGGCCCAAGTCCAATGACAGGCCTGTTGCTCCTCAGTCTCCAGTCTGCTCCCCACCGGCGCTCAGCTGCAACAAGGTAAGTCACGCTGAGCCAGGGCTTGCTATACCTCGCACTACACCAGGACTCAGGTTTCCCCTCACACTGCACTGGGACTCGGGTTTCCCCTCACAGTGCACTGGGACTAGGGTTTCCCCTCACACTGCACTGGGACTCGGGTTTCCCCTCTCCCTGCACTGGGACCCGGGTTTCCCCTCACACTGCACTGGGTTTCGGGTTTCCCCTCACAGTGCACTGGGTTTCGGGTTTCCCCTCACATTTAAAACGGAAGTGAAGAATAACTTCTTCCATCAGAGGGTTCTGAATCTGTGGAATTGTTTACCACAGACGGCTGTTGACGCTGGGTCATTAATTATATTCAAGGTTGAGATAGATTTGAAATCATTGAGTGAATTTTGGGTCATGGGTAAAAGACAGGAAAGTGGAGTCAAGGATTATCAGATCATCATATTCTCATTGAGTGTCGGAGCAGACCCCGTGGGCTGAATGGCCTACCTTTGCTCCCATGTTTTATAAGACCATAAGTCCATAAGACATAGGAGCAGAAAT
The DNA here is from genome assembly GCF_021869965.1 of Rhincodon typus. Taxonomy (NCBI): domain Eukaryota; kingdom Metazoa; phylum Chordata; class Chondrichthyes; order Orectolobiformes; family Rhincodontidae; genus Rhincodon; species Rhincodon typus. The sequence goes on from NC_063343.1 coordinate 4,338,065, forward strand.
TAGGCCATTCGGCCCATCGAGTCTGCTCCACCATACAATCATGGCTAATAAGTTCTTCAACCCCATTCTCCTGCTTTCTCCCCATAACCCTTGATCCCCTTGATAATCAAGAACCTATCTATCTCAGTCTTAAATATACTCAATGACCCGGCCTCCACAGCCTTCTGTGGCAGTGAATTCCATAGATTCACCAGTCTCTCGCTGAAGAAGTTTCTCCTTATCTCCATTCTAAAAGGTCTTCCCTTTATTCTAAGGCTGTGCCCTCGAGTCCCAGCCTCTCCAACCAATGGAAACATCTTCCCAACATCCACTCTGTTCAGGCCATTCAGTATTCTGTAAGTTTCAATTAGATCCCCCCAATCATCTTTCTAAATTCCATTGAGTATAGTCCCAGAGTCCCCAAACTTTCCTCATATGTTAAGCTTTCCATTCCTGGGACCATTCTCGTGAACCTCCTCTGAACCCACTCCAGGGCCAATACATCCTTCCTGAGATATGGGGCCCAAAACTGCACACAATGGCCTTATGTTGAATGCAATAGTGAGCATGGTAGAGCAAGAGCTTTAGTGGAAGGCAGGGACAATAGCAGTGATGGAGTGAGCGTGAGGTAGCAGAGAGAAGATGGTAGTTCTTCCCCTGACAGAGCAGAGAAGGTGATTGACCTATATCCTATTCTGCTGAACATTTCTCCAGATGGTTGAGACTGCTCTGACCTGGATGGCCACCCTTGAGCAGACTGGGAACCTGGTGCCATGGCTTCCTCTGTCAGCCGTACCATCCTACCCAGGTCCCAGTCAGCAAATCGGATATCCAATTTCCCCTTGTCGCCATGTCCGGGGTAAATGTCACAAACTGTGCAGAGGAGCTCCAGACTAACAGTGCTTGGCTGCATGCATAGCAGCGCTTTCAAGCTGGTGCCAGTGATCCCAGGACGCCCTGTCAGTAGTGAATACCTCCGGCTACAGTGAAAATCGGCCTGGCACGGGATGAGAGGAGTACGGTATAGTGGTATAGTCAGTCGTTATGAGTTTGAAAAGATCATACAAGAAAACTCACTCAGCCGCAAGGAGAGAAGCCCTCCATGAATCCCTACAAAAATAATACTTAAAACATGGTAGAATCTAGTCCTGTGTATTGATCTTCCAAATAAAGATCATTTATTATTGCCATTCTGATCTCACTGTTTAAAAAAAAAATCTTTGTTCCTTTCAACATTTCCTTTCAAAAAAGTCAAATATGCTTGAATATTCAGGTCCCAGTTTTGCTTACATAGAACATAGAAAACATAGAACAGTACAGCACAGTACAGGCCCACGATTTTGTGCCAAAATTTTACCCTAAACTTAAGGTGTATCTAACCTCCACCCCTACCTTATGCTATCATCCATATGCCTATCTAATAGCCGCTTAAATGCCCCTAATGAGGCCGACTCCACTACCCTCTCCGGCAATGCATTCCACGCCCCGACCACTGTCTGAATAAAGAACCTACCTCTGACGTCTCCCCTATGTCTACCTTCACTCACTTTAAAACTATGCCCCCTTGTAATAGCTACCTCCACCCTAGGAAAAAGTCTCTGGCTGTCCACTCTATCTATATCTCTGATCATTTTGTACACCTCTACCTTTTAGTCAGTTCACTCAATGGCTACAACATCACATTCATATTCTATACGTGATATCAATTAATTCATCTTCCTCTGAATCCTGCAAGCATTCAAATGAAGAGATTTAATTCTGTCTTATACAGCCATAAAGTCAGACAACACTGAAACAGACCCTTTGGTCCAACCAGCCCATGCTGAACATAATCCCACTACTCCCACTTGCCTGCTCCTGGCCCATATCCCTCCAAACATTCCCCAATCAAGTGTTTATCTAAATGTCTTTTAAAAGCTGCAACAATATTTGAGTTGTAGAGAAAGGTTGGATAGGCTGAGACTTTTCTCACTGGAGCGTAGGAGGGGTGACCTTATAGAGGTTTATAAAATCATGAGGGGTATAGAAAAGGACATGAGAGGCAATTTCTTTACACAGAGGGTGGTTTGTGTGTGGAATGAACTTCCTGAGGAAGTGAGGGATATGGACACAATTACAATGTTTAAAAGACACTTAGATAAGTACATGAATACTTTTCCCCATTGTGACCTTATTTGCTGGTGCACTCTTAAGCCTGTGTGCTCTGTCTCTCCCTCTCACTCTGGTTATCATTATCTATATTACTACAGTTGTTTGTGTTTTTTTTCCTGAATTTTCCAAATCTCCTTTCATGTGAAATGTCACCTTCTCTATTTCAGTAAAAATCCCGCCCTACAACCCTTGTTTGGCAATTTGCCAAGACTCTGGTCCAAGCTCAGTTCAGGTTAAAAATATTCCAGTAGTACAGTTTCCCCATATTGGTACCAGAGGCCCACGAATTAAAACCACTTCCTACACACCAGTCCTAGAGCTACGCTTTCAACCCTCTGTTAATTCACTCATGGTACAGCTAGTAATTTGGAACTTATTGTCCTTGTAGTTTTGCCTTTTAATTTCGCTGTTACTCGAAATGAAACCTCTTCTCTTGTATTACTGTAAGTTGTTAATGAGTGTTTTAATTTTATTTAATTCTTAATTACCTCAATTTAGTACTTAATTACATGACTCCAAAATAACCCAGTAAACACACAATAAAATGTTTAGTTTGGACAAAATAAAGCCAAAAGGCAAAGCTATGTATTGAATAGCAAGTTCACAGAAAAATGTTTATTATTTAAAAGGAATAAGTGTACTTTTCAAACAAAGAAAACAGCTCCAATGATCATTCCTGTGTCTTTTTGTTGTTAGTTTTATGTTCACATGCATGGGTTTGGGTTCAAGGTGGATTGGTCAATGAGAAGGCAAGAACAACAATTGCCATTAGACAAGTTTCATATGAGGCTGTTCTTTTACATAACAATACATGATAGTCAGTGAAAAACAAGTTCTAATTTTAGTGTTACATTATTGGAAGACTATTCCATTACCTCTGCCATAGAATGCTAATCATTCTATTTACATGCTTCTCCCTTCCTTTCGAACTCCACCCACTCAGTGCCATTTACACATAGTGAAGAGCGGCTCTTTGACATCATCAGGGTCCTAAAGCCCTTACATAACATGGGTCGAATGTGCGGAGAAGGGAAATTTCCCAGTTTCACGAACTTGACCCAGGAGAGCTGGCCTGCAAAGTCAGAGTTTCATACTGAGCTGATGAGGTTCCCATGCTGGATGACCAGGGCATGAGAGCAGAAACTGCTGAACAATGTTCAAGTTGGATGCGAGGTCTATCGCCGTGCATGAATATTGCATAAAAATTAATTGAAAACAAAACTAAAAACAACCTCCAGACCAAACTCTTCATATGCCCATCCTCCGATATACCCTCCCAGACCCATCAGTGTCAACACATGTCACCTAACACTCTGCACCTACCCGATAGCCCTAAATATCCTCAATACCAAGCTATGCCCCTTACTCACCTCTCCGATCGTCTCCCATAATCCCATGCCCTATGCCCACGCCAAAAATTTTCATACTCTCCATGCCAGCATATGCATCTTTACCTAGCACCAATGTTCCTCTGCAGCACCCATGTGATCTATTGATTCTCATGGCCATTTATAATCCATTTATTTTCAAATGCCATCCCATGATCATCCCAACTACCGTTTGCTCTCCACCTCTCAATGCTAACTCATTCAGTATCCACCATGGGTAAATCTCAGGAGTCATGCTGGCGTAAAATAAAGTTATGCACCCTGTTGGTGGTATTGCTAATATAAAAAAAATTGTTGATTTAAAAATTATTGTGTTGAACTTCCTTCTGCTAATTCCTTATGAAAACAAAAATTTACATTATACGTTCTTTGACAGCACTGATATTTCTGTGACTTCATTGACAATCCTTTGACAGTTCTATGACAGCGTAAAATTGCCAATGGGTTTATGGACCAGTTATGCACATTCTTGTCTACTTTTACAATCCCAGAGTGTACCTCCCAAGGACACCTGACCCCTCCTGTCCACCAAGGGCACCATGGGACCAGATTCACAGAGGTACCTCACTCTACTTGAAACGGACCAACATTGACTTGGTACACTCCACACACGTCAGGCTCCAGGCAGCTAGAGCTCCAAAACGGATTTTAAATAATGACCGTGGATCCACATGAAGCTTGACGATTCCCAAACCCATCCCAGCGAAAATCAGAAACAAGGTACATTTTTCGATTGACCAAGATTTCCAGGTGCAATGGAGTGAGTTGCAAAAAATCTGGGTGAGTCTTTTACAGCTCTGATCATGTATTTGGGCCATATAAGGTCAAAGTGTGTCCTTCGATTGTTTGGTTGGCGATAATTCTTTCGAATTGGACCATCATTGGAAGCGACCTTGATGTGACCAATTCACAATGATATTGCTCAGTGCCTTTATCCCCTCAATTTTCATCATCTCATCTCAGACCAGATCTGTGTAATTTCTGAATTGGTCGAGTTACTGACTGAACTGTTTTAATGGAGATTGACTGCCTGAGTACATTGTCCCGATGAAGGAACAATACTTCTTTGACGGGGACTTTCCTCGCCTGACTTTGTGCAATTATCTATTCTGGCTTTCAGGTGGTCAAACCGAGAGAAATGTACAGCTTAGCAAGTAATAGTCTCAATGTTCCAATAGGCAGATGGTTGTTCCTGCAGCACAGACTGGAGTTAATCATCAGGGCCCTGCAGACTCCCAATTTCAGCAAACTCTACAGGAGATGCGGCATGGACATGTTGGGCCGAAAGGCCTGTTTCCATGCTGTAATCCTCTGTGACTGAAATGGCCAGGGAAATTGACCATTCCAATCGGCAACTCTCCTTGTCTGGAACCATCCGAAAGAATCCATTAAAGGTGGAAAATTTTGAATATCCTGCTTCCATTAAGTTTATCATTACCCAGGAAAAATTAGACAATGAAAATCCTTGTCCCATTCCTAGATATCGATTAGACTGACTCCCTGATGTACTACACACCGACCCAACACCCAACATTTCTGTCTGCCACCAGACCAAAGGCTCACCAGCCCTGGCGCACATCTTGTGGGTTTGAATGCCCAAACCCCAACACCAGCCCCAACAACAACCATCCCTTGACACCAGACTAGACAACACCCTCACAGGAAATGACATCGCTTCCTTCCCCCTCACTCCGACCCCACACTGGCCCCGACAAACCCCTGCCAAAGGACCTGCATGACCTACCCCCGCCAAATCCCATCTCTGCTGGCTCTGACACGCTGACCCTCCCATCCCTGCTGACTCCAACATCCCTGCACCAGCCAGCAGCCCTATTACTTACCCACCACTCAGACTGCTGGATCCAGTACATCCATCTCCACCACCCTGACCCACAACTACCTTAAGCAATCTATCATTTACCTGGCACTCTACCTACCTGGCACTCTACCCATTTGGAACCTGGCACTCTGAACACCACACACTTACCTTAAATACTTACCTTTTCCCAATCAAGTCAAAATGACTGGCTCTGCTGTAGGATATTTAATTAATGAAAGACAGATTGATGTAAAAGGGAGGTGGGGGGTGGTGGGGAACGGGTTGAATTACCCCGATCTCCCTGAAGTGAAAGAGAACAGCTTGCTTTCAGTTACACTCTGCATTTCCAAAGCAGTAATTCCCCACTGAAATGGAGAGTTCACAATGAATGGAAAATTATAGGAGAGGCAATCTGACTGTGGCTCCTCTCCAATAATTAATTTGATGCTTGTCTAAAAGTAGGATCTTACAGCAGCAAATTAGCACTCTTAAAATTCTAAACTGTTAAAACCAGGCTTAATCATGACTGATGAATGAATTATTAATTTTTCATTTACATTTTAATTGAGGCATGTTATTTGGTTAATCATCTGTTCTGGCCTGGTTGCTACTTATGTAATAACCCTTAATTAATACATGGGAGCAATTGTAAAGTGCAGAGCGAGAAGTGGCTTCTTTGGATATGTCTTAGTGCAAAATGTTGTCCTCCCCCACCATGGACTCTGCAGGCTGCTTCATCATGGACATCCAAGCACTGGCATAATCACAGAAGAGAGGAGGCAGACATATTGGTGCTGTGACCCCCCCACCCCCTTATAAAACCTGCTACCTCAACCTGCTAATGGTGACCATGACCAGGCCCACAATAAGGTCCCTTGACGTACCCAGCCTTTTGGATGGTACAGTGGCTCAGTGGTTAGCACTGCTGCCTCACAAGCACCACGACCCAGGTTCGATTCCAGACTTGGGCAACTGTCTGTGCAGACTGTCTCCCCGTGTCTGTGTGGGATTCCTCTGGGTGCTCTGGTTTCATCCCACAGTCCAAAGATGTGTAGGTTAGGTGGATTGACAACACTTTAAAAAAAAAAGAATTGCCCTGTAGTGTCCAGGGGTGTGAAGGCTAACTGAGTTAGCCATGATAAACATCCCATGTGGGGTTATGGGGATGTTCTCAGGAGGGTAGGTGCAGACTCAATGGCCTGAATGCTCTCTTTCTGCACTGTAGCGATTCTAAGATTCGCTCCGAGTGAGTTGGCCTGGTCAGGTGCTTGGGGTGGAAGTGAAATCAGAATTGAAAAGCAACCCCTTGAAATAGCCAAACAGGGGCTCTAAACAGAAACAATCCAAACTTATAAAACTACACCGTCCAGGACACAAAATTTGCACATGGCCTGGTACCCTCGCGCTAACTAGTTTGGTGCAATTAGAACTATTAAGTGCCAGAGAGAGAATGTCTATCTCCATTGGGATCTTATGCAGGACTGCCCAATTCTGCTCTGAAAGGCAGTGATACAGTGGCAGACTGCATAGAGTTAAAGCAACTTTAACATTAATTCTTTCAGAACCATTACCTTATACAGCAACTTTTAACCCCCTAGTAAACATTTAGACAGGTTTGTATACTTTTACCACAACCCATCTCTCCCCAAGTCTTTCACTTCACAAATTCAGACGGTCTACAATTTACAGAATTCTTCCAGGACACCTTCCCCTCTGACTTGGATGGTCAGTAGGACTTGTTTTTGAAGCCTGTTGATGTGGATTGTGGTATGGAACTTGATTGGTCTCAGAACTGCTTCTCCACTGGAGAGTCCTTTCTCTGATCCATTACCTTATTCTTAATCCCTTAGAACCCTCGATCCCTTGGATTTCGTTTTGAGTGAACTCTTCCCTGCTAATTCAGACGGTTGCTTCATAAAAGGGTCTGGGGGACTTTTAATCATCATGGAAGATGACTGTGATGTTAAAACAAATACTTCCTTTTGTGAGGGATTCTGGGTTCCTGTATCGGGCAATCTGATGAAATACTTATTCTCCTTTTTTGCAATTCCTGGATGTTCATGCAATTTCTGTTTATTGACTGAGCCCTAAATGTGTGGACAGTGGCCTGGCTCCCATGGAGTCACATGCAGCTCATCTCCATTTCCTTTATGCTGGGCAATGATGTCAATATATTGACACATCAGTTGAAGTATATCATTTCAAGTTTTGGACTAGATTGAATACCATCATTTGCTCACTGTGGATGTTCCTTCAGCTGAATGAGACTTTTTGACATTGACATTTAGGACCATCACATCCCCATTATGTGGTCATAATTTTGTCCCTACTACATCTACAAGTTTGCCTACGAAACCACCTGTCGTAGGCTGGATCTCAGACAATGATGAGACAGAATACAGGGAAGAGATAGGGAGCGTGGTGACAAGTTGTAAAGGTCGTAATGTCTACTTCAGTAAAATGAAAGAGCTAGTCATTGACTTCAGGAAGTGGAGTGGAGGGCACGTCCCTGTTGACATCAATGGTGCAGAGGTGGAGAGGGTCAAGAGTGTCAAGTTTCCTGGGAGTGATGATCACCAACAATCTGTCCTGGTCCACCCACATTGATGCTACGGTCAAGAAAGGACAGCAATGGCTTTACTTCCTTAGGAATTCGGCATGTCCACAATGACTCTTACCAATTTTTACAGATGTACTATAGAAAGCATCCTATCTGGATGAATCACAGCTTGGTGCAGCTATTGCTGTGCCCAGGACTATAAGAAACTTCAGAGAGTTGTGAATACAGCCCAGTTCATTACACAAACCAACCTCCCAACCATTGACTTTATCTACACTTCTTGCTGCCTTGGGAAGGCAGCAAATATCATCAAAGACCCTCCCACCCTAGTTATAAGCTCTTCCATCGGGAAGTAGATATTAAAGCTTAAACACACATAGCAACAAAATTCAAGAAATGCGTCGTCCCCCCGCTCTTATTAGACTTCAGAATGGACTTCTCAAATTTTAAATTTTAATGTTGATCTCACTGTTTGTGCAACTTCTCTGCAGCCGTGGCATTGTATTCCTCGTTCTGTTCTATCACCCTAATGCACTTTGTACAGTATGATCTGCCGGTACTGCGTGCAAAACAAAGATTTTCACTGTACCTAGGAAAATGTGACAATAATAAATCAAATCAGAAAGATTTAGGGTCAATATAGATCAGATCAGAGATGGAAATAAAGGTTCCGAATTGCAGGAAGGCCAATTGTAATAAGATAAGACAGGATCTGGCCAAAGTGAACTGAGAACAATTAGTTGCGGGAATATCCACATCAAAGCAATGGGAGACATTCAAAAGGGTAACAGTGAGAGTGCAGGGCCAACATATTCTCATAAAGGTAAAGGGTGGGACTGAAAAGCCTCTGGATATCAACAGACGTACAGGGTCAGATAAGGAAAAAATATGTGCAGATACCAAAGATTAAAAGCTGCAGATGCTGTTGAAGGGTACAGAAAGTGCATAGGGTTACTTAAAAAAAAAATCCTGCCTCCCATATCAAAATACAGCCCCATGTTCTTAGCCTCTTGCACTTCTCAAACTTTCTGGCAGATGTCACTGATGTGTACTCTGGTGGAATAAAACTGATGCAAAATTGAAACTTTATTTCACCAGCTGTACAAAATAGGACAGGGTAGGAAATCCCAGTGTGACAAACATCTTTCATTATGTTTCCTGTTAGAACGAAATACATGATGCATGTGGGTACAGTTACAGCACTTAAAAGTCATTTGGATAAGTACATGAATAAGAAATGTTTAGAGTGATATGGGCCAAGCGCAGGCAGGTGGACTGGTTTAGTTTGGGATTATGGTTGGTATGGACTGGTTGGACCAAAGGGTCTGTTTCCATGTTGTATGGCTCTATGACTCTATGATGGTACATTACAGTATCTCATGTAGCATTGAGGAACCTCATTAAACTGGCTTGTGCATGATTCTTTTATTCAGCCTCTTCCTTTTTTCTGACCTTCTACATGAATATGTTTATTCTTTGAACGTGGGACCTCCCCCTTATAGTCTTGAGCAAACTGTTTAAGAAATGCTGGTCAGCAAAAGTACCAATTAACACCATTGCTCTCCCTATCTAAGATGTAGACTCCTTGACAAGTAAGTCATTGAATTTGACAGGACAGAAGGAGGCCATTTGGCCCATCATGTCGGCAAACTCTTCCTACTTAGAGAGTTCATCTTGTTATATGAAAGCATAAAAAACTTCCATTTCCCCCTACTCCCAATGCCTCCAGCCCTACTCATTGCCTTCCACATGGTCAGGTAATGGCTTCAATTGTTGGCTCAGCATTCTTTTCTCTTTCCAGTCCCAGCAGATCGCTGGATTTTATGTCTTTGGTGATCTTGCTTATCCTTTGGAGCCAAACTGCAGTATAAATCACGCCACTTGCTTCAAAACCCCAAACGGCAAGCCATCAGCAATCATTGGTTGCGCTTAGTTCCAACGATTCCTTTTCAAAACCTGCAAACAAAACTTGCAATACTAAACCTGGTCTAAGGTTATGATAATTGTTTGTATTCTATGTCAATCAACTTAATTACCCAGACTGAAAAGAACAACAATCAAACTTACATCTGAATTTGGAGGCATTGATGAGTAGTCATTCATTTTAAACGATTGTTGAGTGAGGGTAGGGTTGAGGAGAATCTCTCTGGAGAACGTGCAAGTCTTTGCCATAAGGAATGGTGGAAAGAGAAACCATTAAGAGAAAATCCGTGATAACAAGGTGTAGAGCTGGATGAACACAGCAGGCCAAGCAGCATCAGAGGAGCAGGAAAGCTGACGTTTTGGGCCTAGACCCTTCTTCAGAAATGTTCCCACTAAGTCAGAGAAAATCCGTGATGCTTATACACAGACGAAAATGCAGAGCTACGACTAGCGAGTGAAGCAGTCTTTTAGGTTCCAATTAATCTGACAAAATCCTACCACAAACACTATGGGCTAAAATGACCTATTCCTCCTGTGCTGGAGACTATCATTCCACAAAATATTGACAAACCATCCTGTTAGTTTTATTACTAAGAGTCTGCAGGAGTTGCAATCAATTTACTGAATGGACCACATATTTAAAGTGGGTATGACACCATTTGAGATAATAAGGTGTAGAGCTGGGTCTTCAGAAGGGTCCAGGCCTGAAACGTCAGCCTTCCTGCTCCTCTGATGCTGCTTGGCCTGCTGTGTTCATCCAGCTCTACACCTTGTTATCTCAGATTCTCCAGCATCTGCAGTTCCTACTATCTCATGTCACCATTTGGACATTTTTTTTAAAATTTGTTAACAAGATATGGCCATCACTGGCTAGGTTTGTTGTCCATTTATTGCCCATCCCTAATTACCCAGAGGGCTATTAAGAAAGAATCACATTGCTGTGGGTTTGGAGTCACATGTAATCCAGAACAGGTAAGGATGATATTTTCCTTCCCTAAAGGACATTAGTGAACCAGATGGTTTTTCTGACAATCGACAATGGATACATGGTCATCATTAATGCCAGATTTTTATTGAATTCGAATTCTGCCATCTGCCATGGTGGGATTCAAGCCTGGGTCTCCAGAACATTACCTTGGTCTCTAGATTAGCATTCCAGAAATATTGGAATAAATATCCCGCCAGACCATTTCCTCTCCTATTTTTATTTTAACCTATTCTAGTAAGCAACCTGTTCAGTGATGTTATTACACATCTCTGGGGCAGGTGGGACTTGAACCTGGGCCCCTCTTAGTCCAGGGGTAGGGACACTACCCCTGCATCACAAGAGGGGCATACTACCAACCTTGCCTTGATATTTCATTAGGTTGCCTGGTTTCTAAAGCATCTGAAAACCACTTACATTAATTATAGGTGTTGTAATAAATTACAAATAGTATATACTTTACACTGTAACTAATGTGTCAGTGACTATTAAATATCACTAGCTTGTTTCCTATTGTGTCAATCCCAGTTAAATTAATTTTTTGCTTCACTTGCCTGAGATGTTTTTATTTGTTATTTCAAAACAAAAACATAAATCATTGCTGGCCTCCTTCATCCTGTTGACAAAATCTTCTCACACATGAGATATGTCATACATGAGGGGTCATTTCTTAGTATATAGGGAATTGTTCTGAAGTCAAATCACAAGCGTTGGGTGCAAATTAATATCATGCTATTAATTGGACACAATTATTTTCAGTTCATCAAAGTCAGACTCAACGCTGCACAATGTGTGGTGAATTATGGTGGACAATCAAACAAGTAACTGGAGAAGAAGGCTCAACATTTCCATCCTCAATGAAGTCCCACACATGCAGTTTAGTTTGATGCATTGACTGTGGAATGGCTTGGCTCTTTATATCACATGCCATTTGTGCTGTTCAGCCTGCATATGATCCTTTGTTGCATCTTCACTGTCTCATTATTAAGTACGCTTGATGCCACAGACAGCACTCTCCTATATTCCTTCAATTAAAAGTGCCGAGTTAAAGATTCACCCAACTTGAGGTCCCCAGCATCCGGATGCCAGCCTTCAGCCAATTGGTTCACTCCACGCGGTACTAAGAAATGGCTGAACACACTGGATTCCTGAAAGGAAAAATCATGTTTAACTGACTTGCTGGAGATTTTTAAAGAAGTACCAGCGAAGGCCAATGAGCAGAATGCTTCTGATGTTGCCCTAACAGCATTCTGGAAATGATACTTGAGACTTGCGATCCAGAATTAACTATGACCCTAGCTGACCTGTTCCAGTACAACTACAACTCCGGTATCTACTCAACAATATTTCCGATTCACAAAAAGGAAAGATAAATTCCAACTCTTCAGCAAACGCTCCAACAGTCTACTCTCTTTGAATGTGTATTTAAAACAGGAAGTGGTGGAAATGCTCAGCAGGTCTGGATGCATTTGTGCAGAGACAAACAGTATTGATGCTTCAATATGACTCTTCTTCAGAACCTTAATGAAAAATATCATTGAAGGTGTAACTTAGAATCAACGTGCCTACTGCTGAACCTTTTAAGTTCTGCCAGGGTCACTCAGCTCCAGACCTCACTCCATCCTCGGTGTAACTATGGACAAATAGGCTGAATCTGGGCTTGTACTCTTTGGGGCTAAGAAACATGAGAGGCGACCTTATTGAAACATATAAGATTCTTCGAGGCCTTAACAGGGTGGATGTGGAAAGTCTTGTAGGAGAGTCTAAGACTAGACGCCATAATCACATAGCAAAGGGTCACTCATGTAAGGCAGAAATGAGGAGGAATTCCTTGTCTCAGAGGGTAGTGAATCTGTGGAATCCTTTACCAAAGAGCATTGTCAAGGCTGGATCTTTAAGAATGTTCATGGCTCAGGTGGGCTGAATTCTGGTAAGTTAATAAGTCAAGGGAAATTGGGAAATTGTAGAAGAATGGAGTTGAGGATTATCAGATTAGGCATGATCTCATTAAATGGCAGATCAGACTTGATGGGCCGAATAGACTACTTCTTCTCCTACGTCTTGTGGTCTGAATTAAAGATATGAGATGAGAATGGCTTCCCTTTACAGCTGAGCAAAATTGAAGTCATTGGTAATTGGGGAAAAGCCTTCGTTGTTTGATGTCGTCATTGGCACAAATGAGGATGGTTGTATTTTAATAATTACACACACAGAACACACACACAAATACACACACAAACACACACACACAAAAACAAATATACACAGACACACA
>NC_063343.1:4351154-4372462 GCF_021869965.1 Rhincodon typus
CACAAACACACACACACAAAAACAAATATACACAGACACACAAACACTTACACACAAAAACACACACTTACACACACACACACACACACGCACACACACACACACACACACACACACACACACACACACACACACACACACACAAGGCTGTCATCAGGCTGTTTCTCCTTCACTTAAAACTTCTGGTGCCATCTGACTCAACTGTATAACAAGCTGTCATCTCCAAAAGCGACACAGTCCTGCGCAGATAAATATGCACAGTATCTGAACAGTCAGTTTCACATCAGTGCTTCCAGAAACAATTGTTTGGAAAAGAATTTGTAGTCAGATGGATAAAAGTAGGTTGATTAGGAAGAACCAGCCTGGATTTCTAAAGGGAAAGTCATGTTTGACTAATTGCTGGAGATTTTTGAAGAAGTATCAGCAAAAGCCAATGCTGTTGATGTGGCGTACATGGATCTCCACATAGCATTTGGTACACTGCCCCAATACAGACTTGTGAGAAAAATTATAACTCATGGACTAAAAGGGACAGTAGCAAAAAAATGTACGGCTGAGTGATTGGAAATGGGGAGTGATGGGTCAATTGATATTTTTCAGGTTGGATGAAAGTTTGTTTGGAGTTCCCCAGGGATCCATATTGGGCTCCTTGCTTTTCCTGATACATCATGATCTAGATCTTGGTGTACAGGACACTGTTAACTAGAAAAAGGTCAGTGTGGAGCTTCAAAAGGGCATAGACATGTTGACGGAGTGGGCAAGTAGGTGGCACATGACATCAATGCCACGAGGTGTGAGTTGTTGTATTTCGATTAGAAGAACAGGAACACGAAATATAAAATAAGGGGCGCCATCTTACTAATCAATTGTAACGACATCTGTGGAACAAAAGGAGGTAAGGAACACAATGTTTGGAACTTTTTAAAGAGGAGGTCAGTGCTTGCACCGAGAGGAGACAGAGAAGAGGAACTTGAATGTTAGATCTCTAAATTGTGATATTCATGAAAATTAATCTATGTGTCCCTGTTATTGGGGAAAATAAGTAAAATGAAGCACTACACTGCAGAGACAAGCATATAAATATTTCTGGAATAAAAATGTCCCTCATATGCCCATTTGACAAACTAAACATTAGAGAAACTCTTCATTTTAATATGTGAGAATCAATAGGCTACAGAGAAAGTACAAAGATCTCTTGAGGTTTTCAATGGATCTACAGGGGATATTTAATTCCTACAGAACTTGCCAAAATATGGTCTTTGTATAAATAAATTAAAATAATTCTGAGAAAAAAAATAAAAAAAACCTGGGCTTTATTATTTGGAGTGGAGAAAATTGCTAGCAGAATCTGAGTTATGGATTTACTTACCTGTGTTTGACAACTGTGTGGTGTCAATCTCTCAGCATGGTCAATGCACTCATCTGTGTCCTGTTAAGTTTCTGGAAACAAGTGTCTTAAAATATTCTGTTTTCCTTTAAACCCGTGCTCAAGTTTGGGGAAACAACCGAAGCAATCTCGAGTTCTTTGAAGCCCAAAAGACTAGAAATTGAAAAGAGAAAACATTAGCTCTGACCTTGCACTGTTGCAGTGATCTTGCCAACCCATCTTTCCTCAGATGCTCCGTACCACATGCTGTTTCCTGGGGCTGGAGTCCACTAAGATAGTCAGGAATGGGTTCTCTGAGCAGCAGTATTTTGTTAAGCACTCAGTAGCCAGCGTGTGGTTTGACACAGCTCAAAATCTAATCAATTTAAAGAGAAAGAGAGACAGCGAGTGACTCCTTAACTTTTGGTGAACGTGACCAATACTCCCACTGATATTTTCTTTCAGTCCATTATTTTCTTTTTCTTTTCCTTAATGGAGAATGAGTCATGCTAAGGTACAGTTCCATCGGTAATAGCTGCCCTCGAAATGGTCTTTCTGAATGTCCGCGATGCATTTTGGAACATGAAGTATACTAAGAGGACTTACGAAGAAGTGTGAGGGTTGAGGGTGTGGGGGTATCAGTGGAGGGGGAAGGGTGCAAAAGTGACTGGACCCACCCACCTGATGTTCAAAACCTTTGTAACAAAGTGCTAAAGCAATCAGAAGCAGAAATTTTGGCTGACTCCCCCTCGGTACTTGGTAACTGAGACCGAAGATAGCACAGGCTCCCACACTTCAGTAGAACTTACCATTGTTTTAAATGATTAAAAACATCTACTTTCTTGCTTCCCTGAGCCACAGGGATGTTGTAACTGACAGAAAACTAATATACCTCACCTAGCAGATGTCCAATCTGGCTGCTCCAAATTGTGTGGGATCAGAGAAGACCATGATTTCCTCACTGAGCCCTGCCTCATGATAAGGTTTATTAAAACTGCATTGTGGATCTACATGCTTGGTTATGGGATGTGGGTGTCACTGTAAGGTGAGCATTTATTTTACTCCACAATTGCCCTTGAAAAGATTTTGCTGCGCTTCCTTTGTTATCCATTACTTTCTAATGATATAGATATTCCAAAAGTGCTGTTCGGAAGGGATAAAGTAATATGTCCAAATCAGAGATAGTAAGAACTGCTGACCCAGAACGTCAGCTTTCTTGCTCCTCTGATGCTGCCTGGCCTGCTGTGTTCTTCCAGCTCTATACTGTGTTATGTCAAAATCAGGGTGGTGTTCAATTTGGAGAGGAAGCCAGAGCTGGTAATGACTTGGTATGCTTGTTGCTGTTACTGCTCCAGGCAGGAGACGTCATGAGTTTCTGTTAAAGGAGCAGTTCTGGTCACCACACTATCAGAAAGATGTGGATGTTTTGGAGAGGGTACAGCAAAGGTTTACCAGGATGTTGCCTGGTATGGGGGATTGTAGCAATGAAGAAAGGTTGGGTAGACTGGGTTTGTTTTCACTGGAACGCAGGATGTTGAGGGGCAATTTGATAGAGGTTTATAAGATTGTGAATGGCATGGATAGAGTGGAAAGTATGAGGATTTTTTTCCCAGGATGGAGAGGTCAATTACTAAGGGACACTGTTTCAATGTGGAAGGTGGGAGGGGGAGGTTTAAAAGAGATGTGCGAGGCACATTTTTCACACAAAGGGTGGTGAGTACTTGGAACATGCTGCCAGAGGAGGTGGTGGAAGCAGACACGATAGCAGCATTCAAGAAGCACCTGGACAAATACATGAATAGGAAGGGAATAGAGGGATATGGATCCTGTAAGTGAAGACAGTTTTAGCGTGGAAGGGCGAAATGTGTCAGTACAGACTTGAAGGGCCATAGGGCCTGTTTATATCCTATACTGTTCTTTGTTCTTTGAGCTTTGGCATGTTACCAAAGTGGATATTACACATAGTGTGCAAAGTAGTGTTGGTCATGGATGGGATGCCAATTAAATGTGTGACTTTTTTTCAAATGTTTAAGAGATTCTTGAAAGTAATTAGACTTGTACCCATTCAGGCAAATGGAGAAAATTCACACTTCTAACCTACGCTGTTCAGATCCAGGAGATGAGTGACTTATCACACAATAACATGCCTATGGCCTACTCTAGCTGCACAATGTTAACATGCCTGGTCTAGTTCTGTTTTTGGTCAATAGAAACCTCCAGAATGTTGATGGTGGGGGATTCAGTGATGGTAATGCCATTGAATGTCAAGGGGAGTTGGTTCTTGTTGGAAATGGTCATTGCTTGGCACTTGAGTGGCATGAAAGTATTTGCTGCTTGTTAGCCCAAACCTGGGTATTGTACAGATTAACTGTAGCCGAGATCAGGAGTTAAGGTTTGGGGCAATGACAAGTGCAAGTCCAAATCCCAATGCCACAAGCATTATTCAAAATACTGTGTAAGTTCTCATTACTACAAAATCTGATACAGATAAACCTGTTAGTTCAGCTGGACTGCAGGAATGTACAAACTGTGCAGCGCAATATCTAAATCATGTTTAGCTACAAAGCTCTTCTTTACAAAGCCTCTTTAAATTCAATGAAGAGTGTTTCATTGGTAATTAATTTATTGACTTTTTCAAACAAACTATTCCAGAAATCCGATTAAATTGAGTTGGGACCATTGCAAATGTGAAATGTTCACCTTACTACAATACAAGCACCAATCACTGTTACTTTCATTACCAAACTCAAATCCAATGTACTTTACTACATAGTTACAACCTTTTTACTATAAAATAAAGTATTCTCCAGAATAATGAAATTCTTGCTGTGCAGCTTCCTGGTGTGTTAGTAACTGAAGGATGGGATAAGGGCATTCTCCTTATTTCAATCTCTTTCAATTCCTCCCACTTCCTACAGACAAAGGGGGTGGCCATGGGTACCCGCATGGGCCCAAGCTATGCCTGCCTCTTTGTAGGTTACGTGGAACAATCCCTCTTCCATACCTACACTGGCCCTAAACCGCACCTCTTCCTCCGTTACATTGATGACCGTATCGGCGCTGCCTCGTGCTCCCACGAGGAGCTCGAACAGTTCATCCACTTCACCAACACCTTCCACCCCAACCTTAAGTTCACCTGAACGATCTCTAATACCTCTCTCTCCTTCCTGGACCTCTCTGTCTCCATATCGGGCAACCACCGAGAAACCGATATCCATTTCAAGCCCACCGACTCCCACAGCTACCTAGAATACACCTCCTCCCACCCACCTTCCTGCAAAAATGCCATCCCCTATTCCCAATTCCTTTGCCTCCGCCACATCAGCTCCCAGGATGAGGCATTCCACTCCCATACATCTCAGTTGTCCTCGTTTTTCAAGGACCGCAACTTCCCCCCCTCAGTGGTTGAGAACGCCCTCGACCGTGTCTCCCGCATTTCCCGCAACTCATCCCTCACACCCCCTCTCCACAATAATGACCAAAACAGAATCCCCCTCATCCTCACGTACCACCCCACCAACCCCCGGATCCAACGCATCATCCTCTGACACTTCCGCCATCTGCAATCCGACTCCACCACTAAAGCCATCTTTCCCTCCCCACCCTTATCTGCTTTCCGGAAGAACCACTCTCTCCGGGACTCCCTTGTCCGCTCCACACTCCCCTCCAGCCCCACCTCACCCGGCACTTTTCCCTGCACCCGCAGGAAGTGCTACACCTGCCCTTACACCTCCCCCCTCACCCCCATCCCAGGCCCCAAGAAGACTTTCCACATCAAGCAGATGTTCACCTGCACATCTACTAATGTGGTATACTGCATCCGCTGTTCCCGTTGTGGCCTCCTCTACATCGGGGAAACCAAGCGGAGGCTTGGGGACTGCTTTGCAGAACACCTACGCTCGGTTCGCAATAAACAACTGCACCTCCCAGTCGCGAACCATTTCAACTCCCCCTTCCATTCCTCAGAAGACATGTCCATCCTGGGCCTCCTGCAGTGCTACAATGATGCTACCCAAAGGTTGCAGGAACAGCAACTCATATTCCGTTTGGGAACCCTGCAGCCCAATGGTATCAATGTGGATTTCACAAGCTTCAAAATCTCCCCTCCCCTTACCACATCCCAAAACCAGCCCAGCTCGTCCCCGCCTCCCTAACCTTTCCTTCCTCCCACCTATCCCCCCCCCCCCCCCCCAGCCCCATCCCCATCTCCTACCTACCAACCTCATCCCGCCTCCTTGACCTGTCCGTCCTCCCTGGATTGACCTATCCCCTCCCTACCTCCCCACCTACACTCACCTTTACTGGCTCCATCCCCGCCTCTTTGACCGGTCTGTCTCCTCTCCACCTATCTTCTCCTCTATCCATCTTCTATCCGCCTCCCCCTCTCTCCCTATTTATTTCAGAACCCCCTTCCCCTCCCCCATTTCTGAAGAAGGGTCTAGGCCCAGAACGTCAGCCTTCCTGCTCCTCTGATGCTGCTTGGCCTGCTGTGTTCATCCAGCTCTACACCTTGTTATCTCAGATTGTCCAGCATCTGCAGTTCCTGCTATCTCTGAAATTATTTCAATCCGCCAACCGAAGATAAAAGTGGAGAAAACGTAGGAAAATTTGCATTGTCAAGATCGGTCATGCTTGTGGACTAGGACTGGAGAATGACCTCATTTGGAAAGGTCAACCTAAAGACAAGCAGTTTTTCCCTTTAGTTATCCATGTTTCTGGCTGTGCCAGCATTCATTTCTCCTCTCTAAGTGCCCTGATCAAGGTGATGAGCTGTCTTATGTCAGTCCTCAGTATTCCTACAGTGTCAGCTGGAAAAGATTTCCAGGATTTTGACTCAGCAATAGTGAAGGAACAACGACATAGGTCCAAGTCAGAATGGTGTGTGCCTTGCAGGGGAGCTGTCAAGAGTTGGTGCTTCCATGTACCTTCTCCTTCTGGGTGCTCGAGGTCATGGATATGAAAGGTGCAGTCGAAGGAGCCTTGTTGATTTGCTGCAATACATCTTGTTGAGGGTATGCACTGCCATCACTGCATCACTGATAGAGAGTATAGGTGCTTAAGGTGGTGAATGTGGTTGCAAAGAAATGGACTATTTTGTCCTGGATGGTGTCAAGCTTCTTTCATGTTGTTGGAGCTGCACTCATCCAGGCAAGAGATCTTTATTGCACTGCACCTCCTGACTTGTCTTGTACATAGTGGGCAGATTCTGGGGAGTCAGGATTTGAGATAGAACCTCTAAGTTGGTCTTGTAGCCACAGCATTGATGTGGTTGGTCTAGTTCAGAATTTGACTGATGATTAGATGTTTACTGTGACGTATTCAGCAATGGCTATGAATGTAGAAGACAATAGAATCCCCACAGTGTGGAAACAGGCCAGTCGGCCCAGCAAGTCCACACCAACCCTCCGAAGAGCATCCCACCCAGACCCATACCCCTACCCTATGTCTGTAACCCTGCATTTCCCATAGCTAATGCACCCAACCTACACACTCCCAAACACTATGGGTAATTTAGCATGGCCAATTCTCCTAACTTGCACATCTTCGGACTGTGGAAGGAAACCAGAGCACCCAGAGGAAGCCCACACAGACACGGGGAGAATGTGCAAACTCCACACAGACAGTCGCCCGAGGCTGGGATCGAACCCAGGTTTCCTGGCGCTGTGAGGCAGTAGTGCTAACCACTGAGCCACTGTGCCAAATATGAAGGGATATTTCACAAATTAAAAAATATATTGTAAATGATGATGGGTAAAGTAAGTTTCAAAGTGCCTTTGAATGTGAGGGGATATTTCACAAAGTGAAAGCAGTGAAGATTAAAGTAAGTTGACACATATTTCTAGCTCTGATGGAACCTCTTGCAATTTTCAATGAAACACATGACCAATCTTCTCTGATATTTACAAAATAATGCCTCTGATTGTCACTAATACCAAAACAATGCATTGAAAACACAACCTATATTTCAGAATAAGTTTTGCATACTGCCAGCTCCCACTTCTACAACTAAGTAGAGAAAAATATAACTTTCAGTATTTGCGAATAGAAGCTGACTAATTCCAATAAACCTCTCTCAAGTTTCCTCATAGGCTAATGCCAGGCTTCCACATTTTATTCTAAGACTACATTTTCTTTGGAAACAGGAAATGTTCTTTCTGATAGATCAACTGAACTTTTTATGTCCTGTAGTTTTTGTCTTTTTCATATATCCCTTTCACTTTACTATCTAATTTCGCAACTTCTTTGCATTTCCTTGGTAACAGCTAACATGTTATCATTTTCATGAATGGTTCCACTCAATTTCTCTCGGTCACTTCCAGTTTTGCATTTATGTTTGTTCATCACCATGGTCTCTTCACTATATACAATTTTATTAAATCGACTTAAAGTCCAATAGCCCTTATACAATAACTCTGATGTCCTCCTTGAGAAAGTACCTCACAAATTCCTCACCTAAGTAAGGGACAAGCATAACTTGTTTTCTTTGAAAATGACCAGATGTCAGGATGACCAAAGACAAGTTTTTAAACTTACTCAAATGAATTTGAATTGGGTGGGTAAATTGACAGTCTGCTGGGCTAATGTGATGACATCTTGTGTGGTTCCAAATTCCCACATCAGTAATGACAAAGCTGACAGTTTTCCACCAAAAATATATTCATTGTAACAAAAGAAGTCACTTAAAGCCACAGAGTTATACAGCATGGAAACAGACCCTTCAATGCAACCAGTCCATGCTGACCATAATCCCAAACTAAACCAGTCCCACCTGCCTGCACTTGGCCCATATCCTTCCAAACAGTTCTTATTCATGTAGTTATCAAAGGTATGCTAATCTGAAAAACATTCTAAGCAGCAAATTGAATCATTCCCAACCTAAAATATATGTTCATGTCTTGGAACAAAACTTTGAAGAATTGTTGAATGCTGATTTTTATATGAAGACCAACAATGCATGAATGCAATAATTTATTTCTTCCTAGAAGATCTAGCAATGATATTTGACTCTAATAATGAAGCAGAAGTTGCATAACCATCTGTAATTCCATGTATAATTCCATAACTGTGTATAATTTTTATACCCTGCTGCAGTTAAACCACTATAGGCTCCCTTAACCAGATTGATTAAATCTGATCTAATGGAAACTATCAGAAAAAAATATGGTTCACAAACTTCACTTCAAGTGATTCTATATCTTGTCAAAAATCTTCCTGACACAAATAAATCAAGTCAAAGAAAGGGGAGATGTAAAGGACAAAATGTACAATAAATGTTGTAAAAAGAGGTAATCTAAGTGACACATTTGAGAATGGGTATGACTGTTAATCAATTTTTATGACATTACAATCAGGATGCAAGAGTTTTTGAACACTGGAGTAACCTTGCAATGATTTCACAGAGCTGCACCTCACTGCACATAAATAGCACTGCATGGGAAGAATTGGTTAATCGATTGTTGGTTGAAATCTTGCCATGTAAAGGATTGAAAATGTTGATAGATTAAAAAAGAGAATCACATGTAGAGAAGCGTTTTACCTATTGTAACTGCAAATCAAGTGCTGGTATATCTATAATTATTGACAGGTACCTTAGCTGTATCTGACCCATTGCATTGAATCCCAACAGTGTGGAAGCAGACCATTTGGCCCATTCAGTCCACACTGACCTTCCACAGAACATCCCACCCAGACCCACCCCGTTCTTGTAAAAACCGAAAGAACTGCAGATGCTGTAAATCAGGAAAAAACATAAGTTGTTAGAAAAGCTCAGCAGCATCTGTGAAGAAAAATCAGAGTTAACATTTTGGGTCCGGTGACCCTTCCTCAGTATTCAGACCTGCTGAGTTTTTCCAGCAACTTTTGTTTTTGTGTTCACCCCATCCCTGCATTGCGCATGGCTAACCCACCTAACCTGCATATTCCTGAACACTACAGGCGATTTAGCACATCTTTGGACTGTGGGAGAAAACTGGAGCAAATCCATGCAGACACTGGGAGAATGTGCAAACTCCACACAGACAGTCGCCTGAGGATATCATCTGAATTTATATCCACAGTCACGTTTTGGCTGCATATCCTCATTTTTAAAAAAACAAACGTTGTCATGAGTAGCTCAATATGTCCATGTGTGGCTATAAAGTCTGTTGTCATGACAATACTGTGATACTGAAGAATCAATGGGACATTTATTACGTCTGACTCTTATACACAAACTTTACTGAGTGCATAAGTATCTAGGCTAATATTAAGCTATGAATTTACAAAGAACATAAGAACATAATAAGAACATAAGAACTAGGAGCAGGAGTAGGCCGTCTGGCCCTTCGAGCCTGCTCCGCCATTCAATAAGATCATCGTTGATCCTTTCGTGGACTCAGATCCACTTACCCGCGTTCTCACCGTATACCTTAATTCCTTTATTGTTCAAAAAAAACTACCTTTTTTTTAAAAACATTTACTGAAGTAGCGTCAACTACTTCACTGGGCAAGGAATTCCATAGATTAACAACCCTCTGGGTGAAGAAATTCCTTCTCAGTTCAGTCCTAAATCTGCTCCCTCTAATCTTGAGGCTATGTCCTCTTGTCCTAGCTTCACCTGCCAGTGGAAACATCCTCTCTACTTCTAAGAAGAAGCATGTTTCTAGCACAGCGCCATTTTTCAGGTGATTTGAGGTAAGATGGAGCATGTGGTCTTTATTTCCAGAGGTCGCCTATTATGTTGCAGTTGTGAAATTCTGTACATACCCCTTAAAGCTGGACTGACGCTGAGATACAACGCACCAGTGCAGGCTGTTGATTTCAGTGCCCACTCACCTCATAGTTTTCAGGGTCAGCTCAGGAGCTGGCATGAAGATGATGAAGCCAGCCCATCTTACATACCACTTGTTAAAAGGTAACAACATAAAATCCTGATTCTATTTTTAAGGTGAGAGGAGAGAGATTTAAAAACGACTTGAGGGGCAAATTTTTTCCACAGAGGTGTGAAATGAACCTCCTCAGGAAGTGGTGGATGTGGATACAATTACAACATTTAAAAGACATTTGGATATGTACATGATTAGGAAGGGTTTATTTGGGCCAGGAGGAGGCAGGTGGGACCAGTTTAGTTTGGAATTTTGTTCAGCATGGACTGGTTGGACCGAAGGGTCTGTTCCCATGCTGTATGACTGTGATTCTATGATACATTGACAAAAGCAGAATGAAATGTTCTAGTAAGCAAACTATTCTACCACCTCTGTATCCAAATTCAAATTTTCTGTCTACAATAGTCGATAATTTCTCAACTCTAGCATTATAGAACACAGCTAGTGATTAGCTTGTTTGAGTTATTTCTGAATTAAAATGAAACAGTGAGAAAGTGTCTGCATTTATGTAGCACTTTTCATGACCTCAGGCTATCCCAATGTGCTTCATAGCCAATGAAGTACTATTGAAATGCAGGAATAAATATGATGTCAGGAAATGCAGCTTTGACTATTATACAGTAGGACCTGATAAATAGTAAGGAGATACCTAACAAGATATTTGGTTGTAAGCATAATACTTGAAGGTTAAATGATACCATGACTCCTGATGAATTTCCCTGCATTTTATTAAGAAATGGCAAATAAACTTTTCATATCCACCCTAGGAAATTGGAGTAACATATTGTCAGCGTGTCCAAAAGTGCAGCCCTTATTCAGTATCTTATTAAATTGTTATCATAGATTACTGTTATGAGCCAGACTAGACCCCCTCAAAATATTTTAAGAAGGTAGCCCAGGCCCTAACTTTTAGCTTTTTTTAAAAAGACAAACATGAAAGTCCTGTTCCAGATGCAATGCAACTGGTCAAACTATTCAATGTTAAGTAAAACACAATTTGTTTAAACATTGTAGTTAAAATACAACCAAAAAAAGAGGAATTTAGAATAACTTAACTCTACTAGAAACTTAACAGACTAATTATCGTAACATCCCATAAACATACCCCTTGGCAAAAAAGGAAAATTCAGACACAGGTTCTCACATGCAGTTCTCCAATTGAGGAGGAAAGAAATATCAAGAGAAAGTTCAGAGAGAGTAGCAGCCAGGAGACATTCACTGAAGCTTCCAACTCTGTTAAGACCCCAAATAGCTTCTGATGCTACTGAAAAACACAAAACCCAGAGATCCTAATCTGTGACAGCTGGCCACACACATTTAGGCTGTTAAAAAAAAGCATGGCCTCCCAAATTGTTTACTCAAGTGGTATAAGCTAGCCAGCTCATCACTTTTCATTCAATTTCTCTTGACTTCATCTGATGAAGGGGCAGCGCTGTGAAAGCTTGTGATTTTAAATAAACCCATTGGACTATAACCTGGTGTTGTGCGACCTCTAACTTTCTCTTAAAAGAAACCAGGACAATATAACCTCTTAAAGTTACAGCATCATCACATTATAACAATCTGGAGTGCAGTTTAAAGAGTGAATCTTCTGACTCAGAGGCAACAGTGTTGCCAATTAAGCCAAGAAAATCAGCAGATAACGAATGTGCAATTTATACCTGAATAGATTTTTCTGCAACAATTTTTATTTGAAATCAACAGCAACAAAAATACACATTTTTACCCAAACCATTTGCAAAACTCAACATTCATTTTCAATACAAGGAGACTCACATTTCCACTTGAAGTGAGATTTGAAGCCATACAAGAAGAGACTTGAGATCTTGCAGCTATTTCCACAAGAGCGGAGAAAGCTAAGGGAAGATTAACGGAGCTTTCTGAAGTGTTTCTGATAGTGGATAATAATGAAAGATGAGTTGATCTTCTTGATAGGCAATGATGTGGGGCTGTCAGTTTTAAAGTGTTTTTAAATGAGAGTTTATAAGAAGTTTTTTTTTACACTGATGGCTATAAAACCATTGAATGTTTTGCCTTTGGGAATGTTTGAGGACAACTTTGCAGAATATTTGGAGAAATATTTGCGAGGCAATGGCCCAGTGGTATTATTGCTGAACTGTTAATCCAGAGACCCAGACAACGTTCTGGGGACCTGGGTTTGAATCCTGCCACAACAGATGGTGGAATTTGAATCTAACAGAAACCTGGAATTAAGAATCAAATTATGACCATAAGTCCATTGTCGATTGTCAGGAAAAGCCGATCTGGCTCATTAATGCCCTTCAGGGAAGGAAACTGCCATTCTTACCTGGTCTGGCCTACATGTGACTCCAGACCCACAGCAATGTGGTTGACTCTTAGGGATGGGCAATAAATGCTGGCCCAGCCAATGACACCCACATTCCGTGAATGAAAAAAAATACAGGATCTGATGCAAGGAATGGTCATGGGCGAGATAGTGAGCAGGGCAGTAGGATTAAGTTTTTGCAATGTCAGAGCAAACAGCAGACACATGCACAAACGGCAGAATTTTACTACAAAAGACCTACTTACTCTTGAGTTGAATGATGTTCCCTTGTGGGATTCTCAAACAATTGCAGAGCGTGGGTATGCAGCTGACCTGTATCTATCAAAAGAAGGGCTTCGATTTAAGGGGACCTCAACAAGTGCCAGGTGAGCTGAATTCTGTCAAGCGTGCTCAAACTTTAAAACTGACAGCAATAGGAAGGAAATGGTCCTGATTCTCTTACATTCCACTGGAGAGGCAGTATTGCAGGATGTGAATATCTCACTTCACCTGTAGCTCAAAAGTGAGGTCCTTAAGGAGGCAATAATGGCATTTTCCCACAGCTGCTCAAGTATAAAGGGTCATGGGTGAGGTCTGTGCCAACGTACAGGCTGGCAGACTGAATGTTGATGCTTGCTGGTTAATAAAAGGTGGTAGGTTGGCATGGGGATGATGCCCCCAATATGGAGCAACCTTCCTGATCCACTAACTGGCACCTTTTTGTTCAAGGAATGGGAAACATGAAGTCACCTTCGAGTTCCTTGTGACAAACCCCATTTGTTGAATGAATGACAGAGGCAATGGTCCTTGGCAAGGAACTTCAGAATGTGTCAAACTCCAGCAGTGGGACCTCAGCTCAAAATCCTTCAGTGTTTATGAAGAGACAATAAACAATGCTGCATATGACTGAAACCTGTCCCCTCAACAGAATACTTGTGGACTGAGCACCTTAGACTCAGCAAGTAAGGAGGTTATTACTCAGGTTTGATGATTTCCTCAACAATGGGGGAGGCAATGGCCTTGTAGTATTATCACTGTTAATCCAGAGACTCAGATAGTGTTCTGGGGAGATAGCAAGAACTGCCGATGCTGGAGTCAGAGATAACACAGTGTGGAGCTGGAGGAACGCAGCAGGCCAGGCAGCATCAGAGGAGCAGAAAAGTAGACGTTTTGGGTCAGGACATCAAAACATCAGCTTTCCTGCTCCTCTGATGCCACCTGGCCTGCTGTGCTCCTCCAGCTCCACATTGTGTTATCTCTAATATTCTGGGGACCCTGGTTTTAAATCCTGCCATGGCAGATGGTGGAATGTGAAATCGATAAATATCTGGAATTAAGAGTCTAATATTGACCATAAATCCATTGCTGATTGTCAGGAAAAGTCCATCTGGTTCACTTTAGGGAAGGCAACTACCATCCTTACCTGATCTGGCCTACATGTGACTCCAGACCCAACAGCAATGTGGTTTTTTCTTCACTGCCCTCTGGCAATTAGGGATGAGTAACAAATGCTGGGCCTAGCCAATGACACCTTCATCCTATGAATGAATGAATAAATAAAAAGTAATATTAAAAGCCCTCATCCTGTCTCCAGGAAAATGCCCAAACACATTCTAGAGCTAAGAACCCACACTCAGGTCAACAGTGTGAAATTCCACACTCCTGTCTCTAATGGGGCGAAAAATTCAACCTAACATTTCAGGGTAATGATTCTTAAAATGGACAGTTAGGTCATCTGATGAGTTGATAGGTTAACGTATTTTTATAACATGGCATTTTGAGATCAATAACAGGGATTTGGATATTAATTCCTTATGTTACCTGTTGGACCATTAATCAGAGGTTTTAGTATAAATATATTTATGTAGCTATATACTCATTTATTTTATTTCTTATGTCTTTCAAAGTCCTATACAATACACTGCAAACAGACCGCCTAAAGAAATGGTCACAGTTCAAGTTTAGTACTGAAAAAAAATTGCTGCATATGGGGCAGTGATTGCTTTTGAATTGTCGGTATAAACATGGTTGAGCTCAAGTAGTCTCAATCATCACAGTCTGTGTCTATGCCTATTAGTGAGCAACCTTTCTCTCTGAAAGAAATATCCACTCTGGTAAACAGCTTCCCTGCCGCCTGACCTTCAAAATTGTTCAAAGAGCCGCAGTCCATCTTACTTAGAAATCATTGTGCACAAACACAAATACTGTTATAGTCTGAGAAATGACTTTCTGCTTCCAATTGATGGAGAGAAGAATCTTAATGATGCTTGCTGGGACATTCCTCACACTGCATCTGCTCAGCTTGTGACAGCCTGGTTGATTGAAGAAGGATTCAGGTCTCTGAGTGATAATACTAATGAAAATAGAAAGAGACATAAAGTTTTAATGATAGATTCAACCTTCTCCTTGTGAAATTTTTAACTCTGCGTACTTTTATTACATTGGAACCTGTATTTCGAACTATATGTTGTGAGAAAGAAAAATAATGGGCAAGACAATTGTGTTTAAATAGTCAGTATTTGTCTTACTTAACTGGCAGATTTTCAGTGATTTTCACAATTAAGTGGATTTTTTTGAGGCAAACTGGTTAAATTTGTTTTGATTCAGTTGGTTCAGATTTTGATTTTTTATTTTCCATTGATTTTCATAGGAATACAGGCCAAAAATAGAGTCAGAGAGTCATACAGAACGGAACCAGACCCTTCGGTCCAACTCTTCCCCAACAACCAGGCATCCTGATCAGACCCAGACCCATTTGCCAGCAATTGGCCCATATCCCTCTAACCCTTCCTATTCATATATCCATCCAGATGTCTTTTAAATGTTGTAATTGTACCCACCTCTGCCATTTCCTCTGGTAGTTCAATCTACACATGCATGACTTCCTGTGTGAAAAAGTTACCCTTCAGGTCTCTTTTAAATCTTTCCCCTCTCACCTTAAACCTATGCCCTTTAGTTTTGCACTCCCCCACCCCAGGAAAAAGACCTTGGCTATTCACCCTATCTATGCCCCTCATGATTTTATAAACAT
The DNA here is from genome assembly GCF_021869965.1 of Rhincodon typus. Classification (NCBI taxonomy): domain Eukaryota; kingdom Metazoa; phylum Chordata; class Chondrichthyes; order Orectolobiformes; family Rhincodontidae; genus Rhincodon; species Rhincodon typus. The sequence continues at coordinate 4,366,703 of NC_063343.1, forward strand.
CTACAAGGTAACCCCTCAGCCTCCGATACTCCAGGGAAAATAGTCCCAGCCTGTTCAGCCTCCTCCTGTAGCTCAAACCCTCCGACCCTGACAATATCCTTGTAAATCTTTTCTGAACTCTTTCAAGCTTCACAGCATCTTTCCTATAGCAGGGAGACCAAATCTTACAATGTTTTTGTCTAAGTGTTAGTTTGGTCAGTTTTTGATGGAGTCCTCTCCACAAGATCTCTCCCTGTGTTTGCCAAACTCACCTCACTAACTAGCTATCCAGTCACTATGCCACTCTCTCTTACCCAATCACAGCCCCATCTTATCACACACCATCCCCAGACGAACTCACCAATCATCAGAAGACCAAAAGACCAGCATTCCAATCGTCTGCACCAATTTTAAAAGACTGCCGTACAGCCCTGGCAATTCACCTTCATTGGCATTTTAATGGCACAACAGCCACAAAGCTACACTCGTGGCACATAGAGAGAATGGTTGACATACCCTCACATGTACAACTTCATTCTCTCAGTTTACTTGCTGTTTAATCACTGGTCCACGCAACTTACCTCACCTTTCGAAGTCGCTGCTGCTCTGACCCAATGCCCATTGGAAATCCGTACCTTCTGTGATCGATAATGAAGCCACCACCACAACATCCCTGCGAAGGTTCACAAGTTATGGGGTGTTTTATCAGAAGTCTCCTATTTGTGAGTTATAATGTCCTCATCATTGAGATGCCAATGATCAAGCACCAATGGCATGGTGCAACTTAGCCTTGTCCAACATTTGAACTCGAGAATCATAGAATCCCTGCAGTGCAAAAAGAAGAACATAAGAAATAGGAGCAGGAGTAGGCCATCTGGCCCATCGATCCTGCTCCACCATTCAATAGGATCATGACTGATCTTTTCGTGGACTCAGCTCCATTTATCCACCCATTCACCACAACCCTTAATTCCTTTACTGTTCAAAAAACTATTTTTGCCTTAAAAACATTCAACGAGGTAGCCTCAAGTGCTTCACTGGGCCAGGAATCCCACATTCACAACCCTTTGGGTAAAGAAGTTCTTCCTCAGCTCAGTCCTAAATCTGCTCCCCCTTATTTTGAGGCTATGCCCCCTACTTCTAGTTTCACCTGCCAGTGGAAACAACCTCCCTGCTTCTATCCTATCCAGTCCTTCCATAATTTTCTATGTTTCTATAAGATCCCCACCCCCATTCTTCTAAATTCCAATGGGTATAGCCCCAGTCTACTCAATCTCTCCCCATTGACAGTCCGAAGAGCATCCCACTCTATTCCCACATTTACCTTGGCAAATCCACTGAGCTTGCACATGCCTGGACACTATTGGGCAATTTAGCATGGCCAATCTACCTAACTTGCACATCTTTGGACTGTAGGAGGAAACCAGAGCAACACAAGGAGAATGTACAAACTCCACACAGACAGTCACCCAAGGGTGGAATCGAACCCAGGTCCCTGGCACCGTGAGGCAGCAGTGCTAACCACTGAGACACCACGCCGCTCCACACACATTCACTCTGCAGGTATTGCAAATGAACTAATTGCAAATTAAATGTAGCTGCAGCTTCCAAGCAATACTTCACGTATTTGCCTCCTCAGTATCCTGGCATCCAACAGACATGGACCTTGTGTTCCTGCCCATCAAAGTGATGCTGCCTCTGCTTACTCTGTGCAATAGTCCCAGCCATTTGCTGGTTACAGTTAACACACGCTTAGGGATAATAGGAGAATGTAGCTCATAGCAAACCATTAGCACTGGGCTCCACCTGGTCACCAGGTACCCTCCTCCAAAGTCTCTATGTCCTCTTTTATCATAGAATCATATAATCCCTACAGTGTGGAAACAGGCCCTTCAGCCCAACAAGTCCATACTGACCCACAGAGCATCCCACTCAGACCCATCCCCCTATAACCCACCTAATCTACACATCCCTGAACACTATAGGGCAATTTAGCATGGCCAATCCACCCTAACCTGCACATCTTTGGACTGTGGGAGGAAACCAGAGCACCTGTAGGAAACCCATGCAGACACAGGGAGAATGTGCAAACTCCATGCAGACTATCACCCGAGGCTGGAATCGAACCCATGTCCCTGGCGCTGTGAGGCTAACCACTGAGCCACAGTACTGCCCCATCTGCTGGCACAAGTGGCAGCGGCGGGATAAAAATCCATGCCTCTGTAGAGACTGGAAACATCACATTACTCAGACAGCTCCCATGTAAAGACCCACCATATTGATCTCTCCCTCTAATGCTGCTCTATGTAGCGCTGCCCCCATATATCTTGAGATTTCCCCATCACCATCCTTGTCCCTACCTCAGCGCATGCCTCTGCCTTCCCTGCCAGCCTTGTCTGCTCTACCCCACTTTGTTAATGAGCTTCCCTTTGACCTTGCGACCTCCTCATGCACCTCCTCAAGAATCAATGCACACACCCACTATATTTGCCCCAGAATTTTGACTTACCTCAAAAAGCAGCCCCTGAACATGACTGACCAGATGGCTGACAAATGTCCTTGCAGTTCCCTGGATTCTCATGACTACATGAGAAGGCCGTATGGGACTGACCACTGAACACCCCTCGAACTGTGTCCAGAGACAATGTCCCCTGACATTGACCTAGACACAGCCCTGAATTGTATGCAGGCCTATGGCTGTGGTACAACAATCTCCTGACTGACACCAGCCATGTACCCCCAACCCCACCCCAACTCCCCAACCCCTACCTTTGACTGGATTGAAAATATGCCCCTGCCCATGTTGCAACATGACCATTTGGTTAAATAAGTGTACAGTGTGTTTGCCACACACAGGCAGCTGGTATATGCTGCTGGGTAGACTCCTGTTGCTAATCATGGAATGTGGTCTGTCTGTGCGTCTGTGCCAAAGAGCACATTGATACAGCAACACAGCTAGCCTTTGTCCTGAGATGCAGGCTGGTTCAATCCATGAGCTGGGTGCCAATCCGTGGGCACAAAAGGTCCCTTCGCCAGCCTCTCAATGCAGGTTGCTGGTGTATCCTACAATTTAACGCTGTGCTCCTCAGTTGTCCCGCACACGGATTAGAGGGATGCCAAGAAGATCCCGAGGGCAAACATTGGATGACAACGTCCATGGGTGAAGTACAGATGGTGTCCATGGATTGTGCCTGAGATGCCGGTATGTAGTGAATGACTTGAGGGCTCTTCACAGCTAGCAGTGAGCTGAGGTCACCAGGTAACTGTAGTGATGTCCGTGTTGGGAATTCTCAACATCTAGTTTGCCCATAGCGAGTTTTAGGATGGAAAGCTGTATGATGATAAAGGTGGGGTGTGCTGTAATAATGTCATCAACAAGCAATAATCCCCCTTATCAGACAACTCTCCCCTTTCCCATTGAGAATATCACCTCAATGCCCAGTATACACTTGAAACACGCAACAAGTTGTTCCCATCGTCAACAGCCACACGTGTATTCCTGCTCAAGAGGGTCTGGTGCTGATTTTGAATAAAATAGGCCTTCTGGTATTCTTTACGTTGTAACCTTTAGCTTCCGTTTAATAATGGCAGCCGTTCCTCCTATCTCATGCAGCTTCATATCCGAAGGCTGGATTCTATATTTATCAAATCATAGAATCCCTGCAGTGCAGATAGAGGTCATTTGTTCCATCGAGTTTGCACCAACCCTTCGAACAGCAACCTACCCAGACCAAGTCCTCTATACTAGCCCTGCAACCCAGCGTTTACCATGACCAATCCACCTAATCTACATATCCTTGGACTTCAGATTCATTCAGCCCTGCAATTGGATCAAAAGAATAATGATGCACGCTCCTGTGTCAAGCTTGAAAGAACAGAATGAAAATTTACGGAACGAGGTTACGGAACATGTGGGCCACTTGGATCATTAGTTTCGCTTCAGAGTACATGACTCATCATTGCTAAAAGCTCAAGGTTCATAGCAATGGCATCTTGAGTATGTCTTTGACTCATTTCTTCTCTGAATTGATGTTCTGTTAAATTGCCCATTGTGTCCCGGGATGTGCAGGTTAGGCGTTATAGCCATGGGAAATGCAGGATTACAGGGATCGGGTAGTGGAGTGAGTCTGGGTAGGGTGCTCTTTGGAGGATCGGTGTGAACTCGATGGGCCGAATGGCCTGCTTCCACACTGTAAGGATTCTATGATGCTATGATTTTGCCAATTCTATGAAAATGGCCCATAGCTCTTCAAAAATAGCCTTCTCTTCTCCTAGCTGGACATTTCTTTAGGCCTTTGAGGCTATATTATTCTACAGTGTTAGCACTGTTTCATAGTAGTTGCTGTTTTTAATTATTGCTGTTAAGTTGGTTCTGAGGAAGGGTCACTGGAACCCAAACGTTAACTCTGATTTCTCTTCACAGATGCTGCCAGATGCTTCTGATATTTTCCACCAATTTCTGTTTTTGTTTCTGATTTACAGCATCCGCAGTTCTTTAGTTTTTATTTAAGTTTGTATCTTGTATTAATCAATGCTGTCTTAAATCTGTTGCTATAAAGTTTGTTGGACTCTGAACTACAGCAATGTTGCAATAGTTCTGTTTCCCAGTACGTTTGACTCTGGATTGTTGTATTAAATTCTTCAGAAAATGTTAAATTGTACTGCCCGACTGTTATGTAGTGATGCATGCTACCAAGCCTGCTTCTACGTAACACTGTATCTTTGTACTGTGTTTGACCTCTTGTTCAGGGCTCCAGATCTTTTTCACAACCACAATGGTAACTATATAATACTTTAGGATTTTCCTGCTCATTGCAGCCAAGATGGAGTTTCTCATCTTCTTCCAAAGTAAAATAAATGTTTTCAAGTGCTTCATGATCTAAAGCAATAAGCTATTTCTTCTACAGTTTTATATAAAAAAAAAGGGTTTTCTTTCTCCGGTCTTCATAAACCTTCCCAACAAGTCTAAAGTTTAATTGGGAAGCCCCAGGCCAATTAAATGTTTAGCTTTTCCTGACATTTTTTCTACAGCTAGATTCTTTCAGCAGCTATGTTTAAACTTGATTAATTTTCAACTCAAATAAATTCTGAGGCCTTCCTGATTCTATAGTCTCAGTCTAAATTTATTTTCTAGCTTGTTCACTGTTCCTTGCAGCTGTGCCTTATGGACCCTAATGCTAGTTGTGAGAGATAAGTACTCTCCTTTATGCTCCCTTGCTTTTCATTACTGGTTTTTAACAGCATTTTTCATAAGTTTGTTTGATTGTCCCTTGGGGACTTCTACATTTAACGCATGGAACTTCAGTTGCCACTCACAGAGCCGCCTACATTCAGGCTTTCATGTTTTTTAAGTGTGGCTTGCTTTTCTCAACTCATGATCTTCAGTGCTTCTTAGCAGCTTCAGAGTGATTTTTTTTTCCCTTTAAAGTACTTAACTTGCTTCATTGCTTCTTCCATGGATCCCTAGCCCTAATCCTAATCCTAACCCTAATCTTAATCCTAATCCTAACCTAACCCTAATCCTAACTCTCACCCTAATCCTAACCCTAAGCCAAACCCTAACCTTAACTCTAACCCTAACCCTAACACTAGCCCTAACTCTAACCATAATCCTAATCCTAACCCTAACCTTAATCTTAATCCTAAACCTAACCCTAACTCTAGCCCCAATCCTAATCCTAACCCTAACCTAACCGTAAAGCTAATCCTAATCCTAATCCTAAACCTAACCCTAACTCTAACCCTAATCCTAATCCTAAACCTAACCCTAACTCTAACTCT
>NC_063343.1:4372472-4418566 GCF_021869965.1 Rhincodon typus
ACTCTAACCCTAATCCTAATCCTAAACCTAACCCTAACTCTAACTCTAACCCTAATCCTAATCCTAAATCTAACCCTAACTCTGGTCCTAATCCTAATCCTAACCCTAACCTAACCCTAAAGCTAACCTTAAACCTTGCCCTAACCCTAACCTTATTGCCATTTTGCACTGTCAATAATCATCTTTCAGCTGCTGTGTATTCCTAAAGCAGCAAAGCTTTTAAAGTGGTTTTCTCACTTCTTTAAAACTTTCCCTTTTCCTCTGAATCTTCTGAATTTCCTCTCCTTGTAATGAGGAAAGACCCGTACTACTGCAACTGTGTGACGTTATCCCAGATGGCCACTTCTGGTACTTTGTGATATTTGCCATCAATACCAATATGTAATAAAGATAAAGTCAGGAGTCACACAACACCAGGTTATAATCCGACAGGTTTATTTGAAATCACAAGCTTTCAGAACGCTGATCCTTTGTCAAGTGATGAAGGGGCAGCACCGTGAAAGCTTGTGATTTCAAATAAACCTGTTGGACTATAACCTGGTGTCATGTGACTTCTCACTTTGTCCACCCCAGACCAATACCTGCACCTCCACACCATAGCTACCATCAACATAATAGCAGAAGTTTAATGACACCTTTCCTCCATTGTCCTTGTTTTATCTTGAGTGTATGTAATGATTGATAGTAGAAGTACACTCATTGTAGATTTTCTACAGAATAGGTGCTGTTCTTCGATAACAAGAACATTTACTACATGACAACAATAAGTATAATTACATTTTTTCACAGGGGGCAGTTACTAGGCACTTAGGGATCTGGGTCAGATACATCTAAAAGCTAGCATAAACCTCCTTGCCTCTACCCACAGAGTGTGTGTAATATCAACAGAATGAATGGAGTCAATATGAAATGAACAACAACTTCTTTAAAAACATCCCCTTATACAACAATCATGAGGTTGTGAAAGGCGCTATATTAATACAATACTGTGTGCACTTCTGGAATCCACATTATAGGAGGGATGTAATTGCACTGGAGAGGGTGCAAAGGAGATTTACCAGGATGTTAAAAACCAAACGAACTGTGGATGCTGTACCCCAGGAACAGAAACAAAGTTGCTGGAAAAGCTCAGCAGGTCTGGCAGCATCTGTGAAGGGAAAAACAGAGTTAACGATTTGGGTCCGGTGACCCTTCCTCAGAACCATTCTATTCCGGTCAAGGACAGTAGTGGGAAGTTGTGCGTGGAGTCCGAAGAGATAGGAGAGGTGCTAAATGAATATTTTTCGTCAGTATTCACACAGGAAAAAGACATTGTGGTCGAGGAGAATACTGAGATACAGTCTATTAGACTAGACGGGATTGAGGTTCATAAGGAGGAGGTGTTAGCAATTCTGGAAGGTGTGAAAATAGATAAGTCCCCTGGGCCAGATGGGATTTATCCTAGGATTCTCTGGGAAGCTAGAGAGGAGATTGCAGAGCCTTTGGCTTTGATCTTTATGTCGTCATTGTCTTCAGGAATAGTGCCAGAAGACTGGAGACTAGCAAATGTTGTCCCCTTGTTCACGAAGGGGAGTAGAGACAACCCTGGTAATTATAGACCAGTGAGCCTTACTTCGGTTGTGGGTAAAGTGTTGGAAAGGATTATAAGAGATAGGATTTATAATCATCTAGAAAGGAATAATTTGATTAGGGATAGTCAACACGGTTTTGTGAAGGGTAGGTCGTGCCTCACAAACCTTATTGAGTTCTTCGAGAAGGTGACCAAACAGGTGGATGAGGGTAAAGCGGTTGATGTGGTGTATTTGGATTTCAGTAAAGCGTTTGATAAGGTTCCCCATGGTAGGCTATTGCAGAAAATACGGAGGCATGGGATTGAGGGGGATTTAGCGGTTTGGATCAGAAATTGGCTAGCTGTAAGAAGACAGAGGGTGTTGGTTGATGGGAAATGTTCATCCTGGAGTTCAGTTACTAGTGGTGTACCTCAAGGATCTGTTTTGGGGCCACTGCTGTTTGTCATTTTTATAAATGACCTGGATGAGGGCGTAGAAGGATGGGTTAGTAAATTTGCGGATGACACCAAAGTTGGTGGAGTTGTGGATAGTGCGGAAGGATGTTGCAGGTTACAGAGGGACATAGATAAGCTGCAGAGCTGGGCTGGGAGGTGGTAAATGGAGTTTAATGCAGAAAAGTGTGAGGTGATTCACTTTGGAAGGAGTAACAGGAATACAGAGTACTGGGCTAATGGTAGGATTCTTGATAGTGTGGATGAGCAGAAAGATCTCGGTGTCCATGTGCATAGATCACTGAAAGTTGCCACCCAGGTTGATAGGGTTGTTAAGAAGGCGTAAGGTGTGTTAGGTTTTATTGGTAGAGGGATTGAGTTTCGGAGCCATGAGGTCATGTTGCAGCTGTACAAAACTCTGGTGCAGCCGCACTTGGAGTATTGCCTACAGTTCTGGTCACCGCATTATAGGAAGGATGTGGAAGCATTGGAAAGGGTGCAGAGGAGATTTACCAGGATGATGCCTGGTATGGAGGGAAGGTCTTATGAGGAAAGGCTGAGGGTCTTGAGGCTATTTTCATTAGAGAGAAGAAGGTTAAGAGGTGACTTGATAGAGACATACAAGATGATCAGAGGATTAGATAGGGTGGACAGTGGGAGCCTTTTTCCTCGGATGGTGATGGCTAGCACGAGGGGAAGTAGCTTTAAATTGAGGGGTGATAGATATAGGACAGATGTCAGAGGTAGGTTCTTTACTCCGAGAGCAGTAAGGGCGTGGAATGCCCTGCCTGCAAAAATAGTAGACTCGCCAACTTTAAGGGCATTTAAATGGTCATTGGATAAACATATGGATGATAATGGAATAGTTTAGGTTAGATGGGCTTCAGATTGGTTTCACAGGTCAGCGCAACATCGAGGGCCGAAGGGCCTGTACTGCGCTGTAATGTTCTATGTTCTATGTTCTATGTTCTATGCCGAGGGACCAAATGCTGGAAAATGGGATTAGAACAGTTAGAAGGCTGTAGGAGGTTGTTTTTGACTAGTATAGACTCAATGGGCTGAAGGACCTTTTTCTGTGCTGAGGATCTCTATGACCCTATGACCCTTTTTCTTCTCTTCCCTCACTTACATAGAACATAGAACAGTACAGCACAGTACAGGTCCTTCGGCCCACGATGTTGTGCTGACCTATTATCCTACTAAGATCAAACTACCCTGCATATCTTACATTTTACTATCCTCCATGTGCCTATCCAAGAGTTGCTTAAAAATCTCTAAAGTGTCTGACTCCACTACCACCGCCGACAGCGCATTCCACACACCCACCACTCTCCGTGTGAAGAACCTACCTCTGACCTCTCCTCTATACCTTCCTCCAATCACCTTAAAATTATGCCCCCTCATAATAGTCATTTCCGCCCTGGGAAAAAGTCTCTGACTATCCACTCTATCTATGTCTCTCAGGATCTTTTAAACCCCCTCTACCAAGTCACCTCTCGTCCTTCTTCGCTCCAATGAAAAAAGCCCTCGCTCCCTCAACCTTTCCTCATAAGACCTGCCCTCCAGTCCAGGCAGCATCCTAGTAAATCTCCTCTGCACCCTCTCTAAAGCTTTCACATCCTTCCTATTAAGAGGTGACCAGAACTGAACACAATATTCCAAGTGTGGTCTAACCAGGGTTTTATAGAGCTGCAGCATAACCTCACGGCTCTTAAACTCAATTCCCCTGCCAATGAAAGCCAACACACCATATGCCTTCTTTACAACCCTATCAACGTGTGTAGCAATTTTGAGGGATTTATGGACGTGGACCCCAAGATCCCTCTGTTCCTCCACACTGCCGAGAAACCTGCCATTAACCCTGTATTCTGCATTCAAATTCGACCTTCCAAAATGAATCACTTCACATTTTTCTGGGTTGAATTCCATCTGCCACTTCTTGGCCCAGCTCTGCGTCCTGTCAATGTCTTGTTGCAACTTACAATAGCCCTCCACGCTGTCCACAATTCCACGAACCTTCGTGTCATCGGCAAACTTACTAACTCACCCTTCCATTTCCTCATCCAAGTCATTTATAAAGATCACAAAGAGCGGAGGTCCCAGAACAGATCCCTGTGGAACACCACTGGTCACTGAGCTCCAGGCTGAATACTTACCATCTACTACCACCCTCTGTCTTCTATTGGACAGCCAGTTTTGTATCCAGACAGCCAAATTTCCCTGAATCCCATGTCTCTTTACTTTCTGAATGAGCCTACCATGTGGAACCTTATTCTTCCATTCCCAAAAGATACTTACATATTAAAGGCAGCAACATTGAGACAACCCGCTAGTGATTTCCTTATGTGCTGTGACAAGACTATATATCATGAACCTTCATTTAGAGCTTTAGTCTTTGATGATCTATATTTTTATGACATTCCATTTTGAGTGATCAAGTTGATACTGTTGAAGTTGGGATGATGAGAAAGTGATATAATCTGCGATGACAACTTGAACATCCCTGTAAAAGTAAACCAAAATGAAAGTCAATCAATGACGATTAGTGCAGTAAAAAAGAGAGATCAATATGAAAATAGTCATCCATACCTGAAAGAGAACTTGTGAAATATATAACCTGCAGCCCGAAAGAAATAAGGAGCTGTAAATGCACACACAGAAGCTGGGGATCAGGTATGCACCTTGTAAAACAGTTCTTGTGCCACGTGTGGCTTGTAAACCATGGGCACTAAACCCCAGGCAAGGATCACTATAAAAACACATCTTAAAAGGTTACTGCTGAATTTTTTTCCTTCCACAACTGTAGTTAAACTTGTATAAAAGAAAGAATATCATCTTGAAATGTTCAGGTGTGTGCTGACTCTCTCTGTACTTCTTTGAAAGGAAGCTGGACTGCCTCTTGGCTGGAAGACAGAGCACATCAAACAAGAAAGTGTATGAGGAGATTAACCAAGAATGCACCACTGATAAATACAATTTCTTGGACTCAGCTTAATCACGTCTGGGCATTGGAAAGTATATACTTAATTTAGTTTTAGTTTTCCATTCTTTTTGTCTTTTTCAGGAAATTAATCTGGCTGGTAAGTGTCTGGTTATGAAAGTATCCCGAGCTGATGTCTGCTTTATTCCTGGTTTTTTATGTAAAAGAAGTGAGGGAAGAGGAGAAAAAGGGTCATAGCGTCATAGGGATCCTCAGCACAGGAAAAGGCCCTTCGGCCCATTGAGTCTATACTGGTCAAAACAACCTCCTTGAACTGTCTAACTATTCTAATCCCATTTTCCAGTGAAGATGTAAAAACCAGACTATGGATTTAAATGACTGAAAATATTATTCATTTTTGTTTCGAAATTTGTCTTTATTTTGACAAATCAGCTACACCGGAATATTTTTCAGAGCACACTGTTTGGATTCCATGTTTTCATCAATTTATAAGTATCTAGGTTGAACGTATATGTTGGGCATAGTTGGTAAACTCACAATACGAGGATTTATATGAGTTGTGTAGTGATTGTAACGAGGTCAGCCTTACAGAATATGAGTTCCCCGATTGGGGCTGTTAGTCTGGTTCGATCAGGGAGCCCTGGCTGACAGATATAAACAGGAGTGTCAGGTATCTTGCTCACCCTGAAAGCTGGCTCAGACAAAGCTGGACCAGTGTCAAGTACTATGCACATGTAAATAAAGGGTGACTTGGTGACAGGACAGGACAGGACAGCCTCTGTGGAGTTGTAAACATGAAATTTTTGCATTTGGCCCAAGGGTTAACGATGTGCAAATTACCGCATTATTGGCTTTAGTTTTATGAAAACTAGGTAGAGATGGCACTCAACTTCTTTTGTTCAATGAATAATTCACATACGAATGCGTGAATTGTGGTGGTGTGGTGGCTTACAGGGCCAGGGACCTAGATTTGATCCCACCCTCGGGCAACTGTCTGTGTGGAATTTGCACATTCTCCCTGTGCCTGCGTGGGTTTCCTCCAGGGGCTCCGGTTTCCTCCCACAGTTTAAAAATGTGCAGGTTACATGGATTGGCCGTGCTAAATTGCCCCATAGTGTTCAGGGATCATCATAGAACCCCTACAGCATGGAAACAGGCCCTTCAACCCATACCGACCCTCAGAGTATCCCACCCAGACCCATCCCCCTATAACCCACCTAATCTACACCTTTCTGAATGCTGTAGGTTAAGTGCATTAGCTACGGGAAATACAGGATGAGAAGATGGGTCTGGGTGGGATGGTCTTCAGAAAGTCAATGTGAACTGGTCGGGCTGAATGGCCTGTTTCCACATTATGAGGATTCTACAAGTACAGCATCCTGCCTGTTCATTTTCACTCAGCTCTTGCCTTCAATTTTTTTTTCCTCCGCCTTTGATTCCTGTGTTATGTCGTAGTGAATTGCTATTTGTGTTACATCGCCCTGTTTGCATTCCTTATACCCTCCTGGTTACCGCGACAAGATGGATCAGGTGTCGAAATATTTGCCTGAAGAATGCGGCCTATGGCTTTTTGACACCTACCTCATTAGGAAAGGCCAGACGGATGGAAAGTATGACTGACACCGGGAGAAAGGAATAAAACAATTCCAAACATGAGAATCCTAGTCCCATTCTCAAACATTCCCTTTGCTGGATCCAACACATGGGTTAGTGTTGGCAGAAACAGGTACACGGTCGTTTTCACATGCAGAGAGTAATCCCCGGGTCTCAAGTTGACAATTTATTCTCCTAAACATCAAAAGGGAAAGGAAGTTCACATTATGAAAAGCACGTGTATTCACTGAAGGAAGGAAGCATTGACTTTATCAAGGGTGTGCATTCAGCACAGAAGGAAGCCCGGGGTATTGTAATCATGTGTTAGTGATCTTTGAGCAGGATTATGAAAAATGGCCACTCACTCCCGTAACTAGGCCATTAATCACAGGTTGCTTAACAATGACAGCTATGAAAATAATACACTCATCAGAAATACTCATCAGCATATGTGTGTGCAATTAATCAAACATACTAATGAAATTACCAGGTACATACAGCCACGAAGCAGAAGTTTAAGACAAACAGGGACTAACAGATGTAGCATTACAGAATGGAAAAAACCAGGAGCATGACAATTGAAAGAAAAATACATAGTATGAGTCTTATCTGTATCTAGAGAATGATTGCAAGGGGATGTAGGGCTGGAGGGGAGGCAATGGCCTCGTGGTATTATCGCTGGACTGTTAATCCAGAGGCCCAGGTGACATTCAGCAGATGGTGGAATTTGAATTCAATTTTTAAAAAATAAAAGTCCGTTGTTGATTGTCAGAAAAACCCATCTGGTTCACTAGTTCAGAGATAGTAAGAACTGCCAATGCTAGAGTCATAGATAACACAGCATGGAGCTGGATGAACAAGCAGGTCAGGCAGCATCAGAGGAGCAGGAAAGCTGATGTTTCGGGTTGGGACCCTTCTGCTGTTTTCCCTTCATCAGCTTTCCTGCTCCTCTGATGCTGCCTGGCCTGCTGTGTTCCTCTGATCTTATGAATCTATGGTTCACTAATTCCCTTAAGGGAAGGAAATGCTATCCTTATCTGATCTTGCCTACGTGTGTTTCCAAACCCACAACAATATAGTCAACTCTTAACTGCCCTCTGGGCAATTAGGGATGGGCAATAAATGCTGCCTGGCCAGCAATGCCCTCATCCCCTGAATGAATAAATAATAAAAAGAACTTCTCATCTTATGTCTCTGTTTCTTGGCGCTGGTTCCAGCCTTTTTTTAAATCTATTTTTCTCTCTTTAAGATGATTAACTCCAGGAACACAGCTCTTTGTTAGGCCCCAAGAGAAGTTTCACTACTGGCAGGTATTTCCACCCATTGGTTCAATTAAGACTGACAGCTTATATTAGATGGGTAATGAGTGTGTTTGAGTGACAGGAAGACTCAGAGCTTGAGGGGCAAAAACCTTGAGATTACGAAGGCATTATCTTAACAGACTGGAAAGGTGAGCTATTTTTTGAAAGCATTTGTTTGGTTTCAAAAACCTAAACACACCGGGATTGGGTTAGCCAGAGGAAAACACTTCCACCTTGTTAAAATTGAACTAAAATGCAGACTTGCTACTGTACCAAGCCTATACTCTTCGAGAGCTAATGAAGGTCAGATTTTGGACAACTTCTCCTGGCTGTAGTTGAGATCACATTCGTAGGATTGCTTCCAATGCCAATGAGCTCCCGGTAATACTGCAATCCCTGGGCTTATGTTCATTGTATAAGAAAATGCTGATGGGAATGCACAAGTTGCATAATTCTTAGCAAACTGTAATTTTCCAAATTTGCTGGTTTTGCTCAGAAGTATAAATTTATTGCTTTGACAGTAAATTAATCTGATTTTTAAAAATTCATTCATGGGATATGGGCATTGCTGACCAGCATTTATTGCCCATCCCTAATTGCCCAGAGAGCAGTTAAGAGTCAATCACATTCCTGTGTGTCTGAAGGCTCAGATAAGGATGGCAGTTTCATTCCTTAACAGATATGAGTGAACCAGATGAGTTTTTCCAACAATTGACAACAGTTTCATGGTCATCATTGGATTCTTAATTCTAGATTTTCATTGAGTTCAAATTTGAATCTGTGCCCCCATAACATTAGCTGGATCTCCGGATTAACAAATGATGACAATACCACTGGGCCATTGTCTCCTCTACAACATGCTTTCACTTTCATTTCACTTACAGAGCACTTTCATTGTGAACTTTACCATGATATACATAGACTGTGAGAACATATAGAGATGCACTACTTCTGCCCTTGAAGGCACCGTTCATACATTTGAAACTTAACTAGCTTGAGCTCTTTCTGTTCACTAGACCAGATATAATTCCCTGAAATAGTTTTCTCAATGTAACTCTCTGAGACACGAGTGCCTTGTTATACTTTTTTTCTGAAATAACTCCACAGAGGCCAGTATCCAAATGCTAAGTCACCTTTTATTTGCACGTGGAAAGTTCTTGACACTTGTACAGTTTTGTCAGAGTCAACTCCCAGACTGTCAGGATGGCTGGCACTCCTTATCTCTCATCCCGGGCTCCCTAATTGGATCAGATTAACAGCCCCAGTCAGGGAACTCATATTCTATGATGTCCACCTGGTTGACCTCGTTACAATCACGACATTTTCTAAGACAATTTTGTAGAAGAATAATTTTAAAATCCAAACAATTGTAAATTTTTGCAAATGCTTGCATACTTTACTCTCAATATAATGCATGAACCATGCCCACATCATTAACTATAATACTCAGTGTAACCCAGAACTGAATCTGATTCTACCTGTAACTTGATTTGCTACAAATGTTCACTGCATTGCTTTCCAATGTAACACATCTCTCACTAACATAGTCTACATCTCTCAGAAATCAGTGTCAATTAAATTACTAAATGCCAAACTCAAATACGTACAACACAAACAGGAGGTGCTGAAGTGAGATTTGCCATGCACTCATGAGAGCTGGCACCAAACTGCATCAATATGCGGATTAAAGTTTAAAATAGTTATATAATGGAATGAGCACATGTGTAGGGTTAGTGCCATTTTATATCCCAACGCATGAATGTTTACTTGCCTGTGAAGTCTTCCGGTTTCCTGGAATAAACAGAGCCTAATAACACAGAAAACAAATATCTGCAGCCTGATGAATGCAAAAGTGACAGCTGTACAGAATAACTGGATTATATCACTGCAGAGAGCTACAAATGAACCGTCAAACACAATTATTCTCACCGACAATGAGCTAGAAAAGGGGCAATTTCCAACTTTTGCATGCTGTATGTTTCGCAGACTCTTAATAAGAGGGAGATTTTAACACATCGGCCCGGAAATTGGGTTGAACAGCGCATGTTTTCTGTGCAAAAGTGATTGGAGCATGCATTTTTATCCCACAATAGCACATCATATTGATTAAGATGTCTTTTCGTCACCCAGGGTGTCTGGTTGCAACTGGTGTTGATCCCATTGCCTATGCAAGTCTGGGGGCTAATGCTAATCTCAGTTTCTTTTCTCCTACTGGGCTGCTTTGGATGGTTCGCAGACTGTGCAATAGTCCCCAGGTGCAAAACAGACAAACTAGTCGTCTTTAAAGTGTGCTCTGAAAGCTGCCACCAAATAGGTTTTGGAAAGAATACATTATTTTCACTCGGGCTAAGCAAGCTCCCTCAGATATTTCTCTAAACACTTCAGTTCCATTTTGTGTTTACAAAAGAGTTCAGCCTTTGGAAACAGAACAGATGGAAGAAAGAAGGAAAATAAAGAGAGCTGGAAATATTATTTGGTCATTTTCCTGAAAGTATTGAGAACTGCATTTTATAATGGCAGTGGATCATTTGGGTCACCCTAAAGAAAATGAAGCATTTAAGTTTGTATATAACTTCAGAGGACAGAAAAGGGCAAGATTTCCTTTGGGACCGTGTGAAATAAAATGTGAGTGCATTTATCAAGCACAGGTTCATGATTTGTAACACAGCAGAGAGCAAATCTTCCCTTAGTATGTTTAGAACTATTAACTGCTTTGTGTATCACAAAGCGCAGAAACAGAATATTCAGCTCAAAAATTCAATGTCTAAATTCCAAATGAAAGTCCTCTGACTTTGTCCATCTAACCCCATCAACTTAACCTCCTATTTCTATCTGCCTCATGTTATATAGCTTCTCTTTAAGTGGAATCAAATCAAAGGGGGCAGCTCAGTGGCTCAGTGGTTAGCACTACTGCCTCATGGCACCAGGAACCTGGGTTCAATCCCACCATCAGGTGACTGTCTGTGTGCAGTTTGCATGTTCTCCCCATGTCTGTGTGGGTTTCATCCAGGTGCTCTGGTTTCCTCCCCCTGTCCAAAAGTGTGTTGCTTAGGTGCATTGGCCATGCTGAATTGGCCACAGTATGCAGGCTAGGTCGATTAGCCATGGGCAATGCAGGGTTATAGGGATGGGGTGGGGGGGTGTTCTGTGTGGGAGGCTTTTCAGAGTAGATCTGGTGGGCTGAATGACCCACTTCCCCACTGTCAGGATTCTATGATTAGAGGTGCAGCTTGTACCCATTATCTTAAATATTCCTTGTTTAGCAGACCTCACATTCTCGCCACTCTTTGGTAAAGACATTTCAAACTGACTTTTATTTATGGTCCCCGGTTCAGATCTCTCTTACGAGTAGAAACATCTCTTTGTCTACCATACTAAATCCTTTCATAATCTTAGGGATCCCTCTCTGTCCAATTACCTCTCAATCGCCTCTTTTGTAGAGAAATGTCTGTACAATGGATTCTTAATGAACATCACCTCTCTGTTTTAGTGTCATTTGAGTGTGTCTTTTTTTGCATTTCTCTTAGACATTGTTTTTACAAAATCGAGACCAGAACTGTTGACAGTTGTCCAAGTGTAGTCTAACCAATTATTTCTGCTTTCCAATTATATTTCTCAATAATAGACTCCTTTGTTGTTTTTTATACATTTTTTTAAGCAACTTTTTAAACCTCTGCTACTATGATGATCTGTGTATCTGCACCCCTCTATTCATCCACCTATTTTCCAAGTAGTACATGGCTTTCTGATTCTTCCTAGTAACAACTCACATTGCTTGGTACTGAACTTCACAAGAGTAACAACTTTTAACTCCTACCCCAAACTACCTTTAACCCCTACTATCAAGTTGTAAGCGAGAAATAGTAGCTGATAATAGCTGTCATTTGATAAATGGGGCTAAGGTTGTTATCTGAAATTGTCAAAGTCAGTGCAGAAGGCTGTAAAGTCCCTATTGAAAGGTGCAGTTCCTCAAACTGATGAAGTTTTGTTGTAACAATTTATGAGGCCAAGGACAGGGATATCAGAGAACTTAGATGATCGCCAACTAGAGCTTAAGGGTTATGCTTGTGAACGGAACAGAGATGTCCCATAAAGTGATCACCCAGTCTGCATTTGGCCCTCTAATGTAGAGGGGAGACATCATAAACAGCAAAACGCGAGTTAAAAAGGCAGGTTTTGCACTTTCTCCTTCTGCATTGCACTACCAATTCTTTTTGTTATTTAATTTCTGCTGTTTCAAACCCTATCTTTCCCCCAACACAACCCTTTGCCTTCCTTGTGCTGTTTTGAAACATGTTATGTGTGGAAAGTTTCCCAACTCTGATAAAAGGTTATTGCTTTGAATCATTTAAGCCCTGTTTCTCTCTGTCGATGCAGCCTGACTTGCTAAGTATTTATGGAAATTTCTGCTTTTGTATAACCCCTACCGGCTGTTTTCCATGTTTTAGCCATTCTATGGTTCACTCTGCTGTTGCCCTCCTGAATCCATATGAGCTCTGTCAGAAGTCTGGTGCATGGCACCTAATTGCAAGCCTTATGAAAATCCAAAACGTTTGGGGCTTTTTTTGAAACTAAATGTGTACGTCGGCTAAAAATTGGGAGGTTCTTCTGCTCGGGAGCAGGTCAAGTTTTTCCTCATGATTTAATTCATTGCATACACATACGAGTATAAACCACCACATTCTATTGTCAGGCAGTTCTGCCTATTGGGCTGTAACATCCAAGCACTATACTTGTAAGTCACTTGGACAGAACATTTCTCTCTGCAAACACAGGAACATCACTCAATGTCTGCTCATCAGCCCACGCTCACCTCTGGAGATATCAGAGATCAGGCAAAAAGTGGCGCCGTGCTTCAGTGTTGGCTCTCTAGAGGTTTCCCTGAAGTCTGTCCAAGAGATAAGGGACATTCTTTGCTTTATTTCAAAATTGTTCACAGAAAAATATCTTTGTATATATGCATAGTCACGAATGCAGTTCGGTTCTGCAGAGATAAGGATCATTCATGCACTGCAGGGGTCAGTACCCAAGCGTGGCTCAAGCGAACTTGGCTCTATTGCTATATTGGAATGATCAGTTTTACAGTAATGTTATTGGAATGCTAATAAATGCAAAAGAGTTTCCCACCCATCAGAATTGGGAAAGACAACCTGCCTGAACGGTTTGAAATTTTAATAGCAAAATGTTAAAGCCCCTTACGACCAGGAAAATGAACCTTTGTCTTCTGTCCAATTATATTCCCCTCCACTGCCCACCCGCCTTTCTAAAAGCTTCGAGTGTGCCCGAAAGGTATGTCCTGTTGTGTCTGCCACATTATCTGTTCTTATTCTATCTGTTACATCTTGAGGAATTCAATAAATTAGGTCAAGCATGATCCCTTCTAAATTCTGCACTGACTACTCATTATTATATTTTTGGCTTCTAGATGCTTTTCTATTGCATCTATGGGTAAGGATTCCACTATATTTTTTACCACCAACATTAAGCAAATTGCTTCTATAGTTCTCCTGAATTCACAGAATCACGACAGTATGGAAGCAGGCCATTCGGCCCATTGAGTCCACACAACCCTCCGAATAGCACCCCACCCAGACCCACCCCTACCCTATCCCTGTAACCCTACATTTCCCGTGGCTAACCCACCTAGCCTGCACATCCCTGCTCACTATAGGCAATTTAACACGGCCAATCCACCTAACCTGCGCATCTTTGGAGGAAACTGGAGCACCCAGAGGAAATCTGCACAGCAACAGAGAGAGACACAGACAGCCACCCGAAGGTGGAATTAAACCCGGGTTGCTGGAACTGTGAGGCAGCAGTGCTAACCACTGTTTCACCATGGCATTCTCATGTCCTTTTGAAATGTAGGAATTGGTGAGCTATGGTTTCTCATTCAAACATATGTGATAGTACCTTACTATCGCTGTGTTAATTTCCTTTAATAATATGGATGTAACACATCTGCACTTATAGAGTCATAGAGTCATACTGCATGGAAACAGACCCTTCGATTCAACTCAGCCAAACCAACCTCCAGTCTTGGTAACATCCTGGTAAATCTGTTCTGAGCCCTCTTCAGTTTAATAATATCCTTCCAACAGCAGGGAGACTAGGACCGCACGCAGTACTCCAAAAGTGGCCTCACCAACCTGAGGATAGGATAGGGTGGAGGATGGGTCTGCGTGGAATGTTGCTCAGGGGGTCGGGTTGGATTAGATGGGCCGAATGGCCTGCTTCCACATTGTTGGGATCCTGTGATTCCACAACATCCCGTGCAGCTGTAACATGACGTCCCAACTCTGAGATACAATGGTCTGATTTTATCCTCTATGTCCGAATAATTTATAAATTATCTCTTCCTTTCCTATCTTAAATGTGCATCATTTTGAGATTGCTGGTGAAGTGCAATGCATACTTCTGGCCTTGAAGGATTGGTTACAAATATCTGCAAATTAAGTAGATTTCATGCTTTTTTGGTGTTAATTTGATTCTGGTTCCACCTATAGAGGACCCCACTGACCAGCTATAGTGATGAAATCAAACAAGGCAAGAGGTCCATTAGACAGCGAAGAAATCCCTCAGGCTGCTAACTAAGACCAGATGTACTCTTAATATGCTTCTCTTCCTTTATCGCTCCACTTTCTACATTTTAATTAACGATCAGGGAAATACATGCGGAACGAATGTAGAGGCCAAAGTGTGTAAACAAAGTTGAAAAAGTGTTATATTTAAATTCTATGAAATTTTTCTCATTATACAGAAATCTGACATTCCGCAAATACAAAAGTAACCTTTTCAGAGTCAGAAAAGCTGTTTGTAAGTAATTGTGACATATTTAACCACAGAATACAAGTGGATGCCTCTTGCTGTTTGATGGCCCAATGGTATTATCACTAGACTATTAACACAGTGACCTAAGTAATGTTCTGGTGACCTGGGTTCGAACAGTATCCCATCCAGACCCATCCCCTACCTTACCCTCACGTTGGTGAGGCCACTTTTGGAGTACTGTGCACAGTAGTTCTGGTCGCCCTGTTATAGCAGATGGTGCAATTTGAATTCAAAAAAGAATCTGGAATTAACAGGCTAATGGTGACCATGAAACCACTGTCAGTTGTCAGAAAAACCTAGCAGGGTCACTAATGTCCTTTAGGGAAGGAAACTGCCATCCTTACCTGGCCTGGGCCTACATGTGACTCCAGACTCACAGCAATGTGGTTGACTCTTAATGGCCCTCTGGGCAATTAGGGGTGGGCAATAAATGCTGGTATGACCATCAATGCCTATGTCCTGTGAATAAATAAAAAAAAGGAGTCTTGTGTAGCTTGTAATGCAGTCCATATCAAGTATGAGTGACTGGAATCTCTTCTGCTCTCAGCACCTGCAATATTTCTGTTTGAAGATTAGTAGTTTGATTATCAAATTATTTGACCGCGTCTTGAATGCTCCACCCATGGTCAACACATCTGAGAATAGGACTTGAGCCCAGAGCTGCTGGCTTAGAAACAGGAGTTCCACCTGTTGAGTTACTGGAACTCTTGAAGAACTAATGCATCATTGCATCTTACTCAACAAGATGTAACTATTTTTTTAAGGGTAGTGGCTACAATAAGATTAGCAGCAAAAAAATTGAAAGTTTTTTTATTTCAAAAACATACTTTATTCACAAAAAAAGTCTATATATGTATATCTACACTTAGTCACAAACATAGTTCAGTTCTGTACGGTAGCATATCAAGAAAACAAACAAACATTGGAGCTTGACTCTATCCAAACAAACCAAAAGCACCTATTTCAACTCACCCTCCCATTCCTGAGACAACATGCCCATCCTGGGCCTCCTGCAGTGCCACAATGATGCCACCCGAAGGTTGCAGGAACAGCACCTCATATTTCGCTTGGGAACCCTGCAGCCCAATCGAATCAATGTGGACTTCACAAGCTTCAAAATCTCCCTGCCCCCGACCGCATCCCAAAACCAGCCCAGCTCGTACCCGCCTCCCTAACCTGTCCTCCCACCTATCCCCTCCTCCGATCTCAAGCCACACCCCCATCCCCTACCTAATAGCCTCATCCCACCCCCTTGACCTGTCCGTCCTCCCTGGACTGACCTATCCCCTCCCTAACTTCCCACCTACACTCTCCTTTACCGCTCCACCCCTGCCTCTTAGACTTGTCTGTCTCCTCTCCACCTATCTTTTCCTTTATCCATCTTCTATTCGCCTCCCCCTCTCTCCCTATTTATTTCAGAACCCCCTTCCCCTCCCCCATTTCTAAAGCAGGGTCTAGGCCCGAAACGTCAGCTTTCCTGCTCCTCTGATGCTGCTTGGCCTGCTGTGTTCATTCAGCTCTACAGCTTGTTATCTCTTACTTGAACCAGACTATATTCACATGCACTTGAGGCACCGGGATGGTCTGATAACTGAACAGAACACAGTTCACTTTAACTGAGATGATTTTTTAAAACTTCTAGCTCATGAGACTTCAACCGTGATTCTTGCAGATGGACCAGGAATCACAGACAGCTTCTGGATTCAATTAATGTGAAGCTAGAAAAGCACAACAGGATCAGACAACATCTGAGGACCAGGGAAGTCAATGTTTCAGCCCAAAATGTTGACCTCCCTGTTCCTCGGATGCTGTCTGACCTGCTGTGCTTTTCCAGCTCCACATTTATTAACTCTAACTTCCAGCATCTGCAGTCTTCACTGTCTCCAACTTTTGGATTCATTTGACTATGCCTGTGCAGATGGCAAAAGTTGCTTAGAGTTTCACAGTTACCTTGATGGCAAACATTAATTGTTTTGAGAGAGTCTGCTGACACCAACCATCCAAAATTAAAATTCAACTGCACATGCTCACCCTCATTTTTTAAGATGCAGATGCATATGTGTAGGCCCAGTTTAAAGCTGATTTTCAAAGGTTAAAAAAAGGTTAGGCTATGTACGGCAGCTTATTTTACCATTATTACAATTGAAAGATTTGGGTGGGAGACTGTAATTTTTGTTTGCTTCTAGTAAAGTGTTCATGGCCAGCACTGTTAGAATCTGCAGAAGGGTCACCAGACCTGAAACATTAACTCTGATTTCTCTTCACAGGTGCTGCAATTTCTGTTTTTGTTTCTGATTTATAGCATCTGCAGTTCTTTCATATTTCACTGTTAGAATCTAGTCTGTTCTGTCTACCTTGGTGCCCAAGACCAAATGGAACTAGGTAACAAGTGATGATTATAAGTTAATTAGGGGATGAACAAAATTTTACCATTAATGTTTAACAAACATTACCTGAAACAAAGACAAAATCCACATCTATTTCCATTAACAGAATTACTCAATTTTCAGCAATACGTATAGAAATTTAGTGGATAAATGATGTTCATAATATTTCTCCACTGGCTAGCTCATACTTAGCAAAAGAGACAATGTTGGAAGTCAATCATCTCAGCTCCAGGGCACTTCTGTCGGAGTTCTTCAGGGTAGTGCCCAAAGCCCAAATATCTTCAACTGCTTCACCAATGACCTTCCCATCATCATGAGGTCAGAAGTGGGGATGTTCACTGATGGCTGCACATTGTGCAGCACAATTCATGACTCCTCAGATACTGATGCAGTCCATGTCCAAATACAGCAAGACCTGGACAATACCCAGGATTGGGCTCATAAATGGAAAGTAATATTCATAATACACATGAGTGTGAGTCAATGACCACCTCAAACAAGAGATAATCTAACCTTTGATGTTCAATACAATTACCATTGCTGAGTTCAGCAGTATCATCAACCCTGAGGCTTACTGTTACTTTATGCCTCACAGCTATTATGCAATATACTCTTAAGGGCCATGATCATGATATTGTCACTGTATCATTACATGGGACCTGATGATATGATGATCTGAGTCTCCACTTTACTGAATGCTTTTGCAGCATAACATGCTAAGGAAAGTACGCAACAGAGTGCACACAAATTGCCAAACTTTAGCCCTGTGATTGTAATATATGAAGGTACAAGGACATGTAATAAAAGTCGATTGAATTCTTCAATATTATGTTACCAACACCTCATTCTTATGTTTTGGAAGCTCATGTAACTATCACCTCATCTGGTATCGGTACCCTGCTGAAGGTAATAGCCACATCACACCACTTGTCAAAGGTCTTGAGGTCAGAAGAGAAAGAATCATAGAATCTCTACTGTGTGGAAGCAGTCCATCAAGTTCACACTGACCCTCTGAACAGCATCCCATCTAGAGCCACCCCCTCCCACCTTATACCTGTTATCCTTTATTTCCACAGCTAACCCACCTAGCCTGCACATCTCTAGACAATATGGGCAATTTAGCATGGCCAATCCACCCTAACCTGCACATCTTAGGACTGTGGGATCTGAGTTAAAGCAGTGGTAATTGATAAAGAAACTACCCTGAGATGCCAGATATCATGTCAGTCACTACTGATCAGAAGTTGAACTGGACTAGCTACATAAATACTGTGACCAAAACAGCTGTTCCGAACCTGGAAACTGCAGCTTGTAGACTTCGCAAAGCCTGTCCACCATCTACAAGGCACAAGTCAGGAGTGTGACGGAATACTCCCCACTTGCCTGGATGGGTGCAGCTCCGAAAGCACTCAAGAAACTTGACACCATCCAGGACAAAGCAGCCCGCTTGACTGACTCCATGTCCATCACCTCCATCATTCACTCCTTTCTCCACCAACATTCAGTGGTATAGCGGTGTACACCATCTATGAGATGAATTGCAACAACTTACTAAGGCTCCTTCAACAGCATCTTCCAAATCCATGACATCAACCACCTGGAAAGGCAAGAGCAAGAGAAATATGGGAATATCACCATGAGCGAGTTCCCCTCCAAAACACACCACCCTGACTTGGATCTATGACACCATTCCTTTGCCGTTGTCGGATTAAATCCTAAAACTCCTTCCTCATAGGACTGTGGGTCTACCTACACTTCACAGTTTGCCGAAGTTCAAGAAGGCAGCTCACTACTGTGTTCTCAAGGGCAATTAGGGATGGTCAATAAATGCCTACATCAAGGGAAGAAACAAAATGTTCTACTCAAACATATATTGCAAAGGAACATTGCTCCCTGATCCCAACATCAATACATTGAGTGTTCGATTTAAAAGATATTGTGAATGCTTATGTAAAGGAAAGAAAACTGGAGGGTCACATTGGGTTGCTCATTTCTAACCTTGGTTCTTTGGTGTCACATTGCCATAAGTTTCGAATTGCAACATAGGTTGCCACCAAAAAGTAAGTTAATTTGTGTGAAATATCTTAAATTTGAAAAAAAGCAACTGAGAATCACTTCATATGGGTACATAATGCTGAAGCACCAGTCCAATATAAAACAACACTTGAATTATAGACTGAAAGACAACAAACTCAGGTTCAAACTGGGAAAAAAAAATCAAACGCAGTTCAGGTGTCATGACATTATTGTACACACAAGTGTTCAACATATGAAAAAAGACCTACAGGGAGGTTAACAAGCGAAAACCTTGGAATAATTTAATAAACAGTTAGAAGCTACAATGGTGGTATATTAAATGTTCCAAATGTCCCGAATTTAAAAATAATCAGAACCAAGGAGGTACAGTTATCTGGACAGATTGAGCACACAAGGAAAATAAAGGTGGTCTGACAGGGATCTACGAGGGATTTGATAGGACTGACTAAGAGAGTATGTTTCCACTTGAGGGGGGTGACTCAAAAACTTGGGAGCCTTTAACACAAGAACATAAGAAATAGGAGCAGGAGTAGGCCATCTGGCGCTTCGAATCTGCACCACCATTCAACAAGATCATGGCTGATCTTTTTGTGGACTCAGCTCCATTTACCTCTCTAACAGTCAGTGACAATAAAATCCACTATTGAATTCAGTGTACGCTTCTTTATGCAAAACGTTGTGAAATGTTGAATTTACCAGTAAAAAGGCTGATTGAAGAGCTTCGTATTGACACATTCAAACAAGAGCTAGATATGTTACGGGGGAGAAAGGGATAAAGAATGTATTGATGATGTGAGGTAGGAGGAAGCTTGTGAAGAGACAGGCAGACCAATGAGCTAAATAGCCTATCCCTGTGCTGTATAAATTCCATGCAATTCAGGGTGGCCTGGCGGCTCAGTGGTTAGCACTACTGCCTCACAGTGCCAGGGAACCAGGTTTCATTCCGGCCTCAGGCGACTGTCTGTGTGGAGTTTGCACATTCTCCCCGTGTCTGCGTGGGTTTCCTCCGGGTGCTCCAGCTTCCTCCTACAGTCCAAAGATGTGCAGCTTAGGTGGATTGGCCATGCTAAATTGTCCCATAGCGTCCAGGGATGTGCAGGCTAGGTGGGTTAGTCATGGGAAATGTATGGTTACAGGGATAGGTTCGGGAGGTGGGTGTGGGTGGGATGTTCTTCAGAGGGTTTCTGTGATTTTATTCTAATACTGAGGCTGATGAATGGCCATTTTATTTCTCCTGCAAGCAAGGGAAAACTGACTTTTAGTGTGGTTAGAGGCAGCAGCAACATCTTATTTACCTTTCATTATGGGGGGAGAGTTGTCACCAGCCTGTACTATGGGAAATAATTGCCATGTTAGATTGTTTGTACAGTACCATTCTACCATACAATGTAGCCACACCAGTGGAATGTTACGTTCAAAGGGACTGTGGATCAGAGATGGGCCTCAGGTGTAGCACTGAACCCATAAAGTAGAACAGTAAAATCACCTAAGAGCTGCTCTCTCACTAGAGACAACTGGTAATGGTTTTACCATGGGCTAGAAGTAAGGTTGAGAAAGTGAGTTCTTCATGGTAACTTCAGCTGGTGTAGGAATTGAGCACACTCTACCACAAACCAGGCATCCACCCAACTGAGCTAACAGGCCCCATTGTAAACAACTTTCCCAGGGACACGTGTGGTATCTGTGAGTTTACTCTGTCGTCCTTGATGCCAAGGACAACCGAAAACTCCAAAAATTCTTCAGAACACTATGAAAGAGATGTCCTCAATCTGTCGGGCTTGAATAACGATGGATACTTAATGGAAATTCAGGCACAAGTCATTTTGAATCCCGACTGTGTTCTCTAAGCATGCATTCCCACCACATGAAGCTTTAGCTCAAAATATCCACCCCCGCACAACAGAAACCGATTTCCATCACACACACCGTGACATAAACACAAGTCAGAGACTGGGGCACAGGAAATTCATCAAAATGAGTGGACAGTTATCAAAGTGAACTCTCTCCTTTGGATACATGAGCTGTTTGACAATCTGTTCATTGGATAAAGCTTATATGTCAGAAAGAGCCTGACGTGCGGATCTATTTATTTTAAAATTGTCAGGAAAGAATGGATGCCACTTAACTGTGGATGCAAAATCTGCTTCTTATAAAATGTGAGATATTATTGGATAATGACAACCTTGTGTCTGAGCATGTGGACCCAGCAGAATTGCACAAGGAACAACCCCAGCTGCCATCGATGAAAATTGCAATGTTAATGTGCAGTTCACATTGAAGGCTCTGTGTTGATCATTGAATGAGTGCTCCACTGCAACTGCTGAGAACAATTCACTGAGTAGCCTGGGCCCACCCCTACCTTATGCCTTTATACCACAGTCATCCGGCGAAATGAGAGGAAAATAAAGATCAAAATCCATTTTAGAATCACCAGCGATTTCAAAGAAAACCAAGAGGGAAAGCCCTTGGGGAAAATAAACCAGTCAGCCTTCTTCGATGGGGACCACTTGTCAAAAAAGAACAATTTCTTCGGAAAAATGATTGTGTCTAGGAAAAGAAAGGCAACGTTAAAACTCAATCAGAGAGCGCAGTCAGTTTAAACAGTTCTAATATCCTGCAGGGCATTACATGGCCTTTGCACCTAAACAGTTCATGAAAGTCTGGCAGTTAGAAAACAGAAGCTAGCATATCCTGTAGGCCTGTGGATTTATATTAAACTGAATTCACTCAGCCTACGCAGGTTTTATTAATTTGCAATACTGCAGAATAAAGGGTGGAGGGATACAGTTGGCAGCAATTTAAAACCCACACTGTTTGTGCTGCTAAATCTGCCAGAATAATTATCTTTTGAATTTCCAATAGCTCACTTTTGAGTGTTTATTGCACTTCAACAAACCAATGTGAACATGAATACAAAGTTTATTGCCACTGAGTTTCAGTTAAATACAAAGTTTCAGTTTGCCTTGGAAATCCTTGTTTATTTTCAAGAATAGGCAAATGTGACAATCTCCTTCTCACCATGAATTGTGTGTGTGTGTGTGTGTGTGTGTCTGTCTGTCTGTGTCTGTCTGTGTGTGTGTTTGAGACTGCATGTGTGTGTCTGTGTGTGTGTGTATGTGTGTGTGTACACGTGTCTGTATGTGCGCATGCGTGCACATGCGCATGCATGTGTGTGCGTGTGTGCGTATGCATGCATGTGTGTCTGTGTGTGCATGTGCACAGATGTGTGTGCGCACATGTGTGTCTGTGTATACATGTGCACAAATATGTGTGCGCGCATGTGTGTGTCTGTGTGTGCGCATGTGTGTGTCTATGTGCATCTGCCCGCGTGTGTGTGTTAGTGTGCGTGTGTATGTCTGGGTGTGGGAGTGTGTGTGTGAGTGTGCGTACATGTGCGTGTGCGTGTGTGTGTCTGTGTGTGGTTGTGGGTCTGTGTGGTGTGTGTGTGTATGTGTCTGTGTGTGTGATTGTCTGTGTGTGTGTATCTGTGTGTGTGTGTGTGTCTGTGTGTGTGTGTGTCTGTGTGATGTGTATGTGTTTGTGTGTGTGTCTGTGTCAGTGTGGTGTGTATGTGTCTGTGTGGTGTGTGTGTGTGTGTGTCTGTGTGTGTGTATCAGATCTCTCTCTCTTTCTCTCATATAAGAACTGAGGATCCTTCTCTCACTAATTATTACTGTGCCAGAAACAGATGTAAAGATGAAATGCTTCTCAGAACTCAGAAAGTTCCCGTTCTCCCAGAAAAATGGGTGAAGGAGTGTAAAACTAGAGGGCATAGGTCTAAGATGAGAGGGGACAGATATAAAAGAGTCCAAGAGGGGCAATTGTTTCACACAGAGGGTGGTGAGTCTCTGGAATGGGTTGCCAGAGGGCCTGGTGGAGGTGAGTACAATTTCATCATTTAAGAAATATGTAGACAGTTACATTAACGGGATAGGCATAGAGGGATATGCACCAACACACAGGTAAATGGGACAAGTTTAATTGGGAAAACTGGGCAGCATGGGCAAGTTGGGCCGAAGGGTCTATTTCTGTGCTGTAAACCTCTACTGTGACTCTAAAAAAACTTGCCCACTACTTTTCTGACAGAACTAAATCATAAATTTTGGGTCAGAGAAATCTCCAAGTGATACCACAGTATACCATCTGATTTTAAAATGGTTAGGTCAAAAAGCTAAATACATAGATTACAAGAATATATCACCACCAGACCCCCAGCACCCCTTTACACTACTCAGTGACTGAACGTCAAATCATTACAAGAATATACCCTTGTATTTCTAATATAATTGGTACTCATTTGCAGTTTTCACATGTATGAAGAATCAGAATTAATATTTAAAGCTCCAGTAAATATCCGCAATAAAAACAAGATTTGATGTTCAGTCACTGAGTAGTGTAAAGGGGTGCTGGGGGTCTGGTGGTGAGCAGTTTAATAGTTTGGTTTCTTGACCTGCCGAGTTAGGGAGACTGGAGGTGTACAGTAATGAGTGAAAAATCTGGAAGTAGAATTCTTTTAGCATGTTTTATTTGTCAGTGAGTTTGCTGCATGGGTTGGTGGGCCTAATCTGATTGTGCCAAGGTGATTGATCCAGGGAGGGCAGGGGAATTAGGAATGGTCTGATATTGCAGGCACGAAGGGTAGAAGGACAGTGATTGCAGTAGGGCAGCCTGGTGGCTCAGCGATTAGCACTGCTGCTTCACAGCGCCCAGGGCCTGGGTTCAATTCCAGCCTCCGGCAGCTGTGTATGTGGAGGTAGCACATTCTGCACAGGTTTCCTCCCAGAGTTCGAAGAATCATAGGTTAGGTGGGTTGGCTATGGGAAACGCAGGGTTGCGGAGGGTGTAGGAATGGATGGGAGGGTTGGTATGGATGCGATGGGCTGAATGGCCTACTCCCACACTGTAGGGATTTGATGCTCAATGGTCTGTTGTTGACAGAGACCTGGATTTGGGGTTAGATTATTGGCTAGGGGCTTAAATGAGGGGAAATTTGGGAAGTCTGGGGGTTGGCAGGGAGGGAAGGTGGAGTGATATGGCAAATGGACTTACTTCCTGGATCCCACAGTCCTTGCTTTTTTTCACCCCCAACCATTCAGGGTTCAATTTTCAACGTTGGATAAATATGAGGCATTCAGTCTCAGTTTAACTGTTAAAATTGCCAGCTTGTTTTGCATAATATTTCTCCAGTAACTCCGTGTACATTAAGGAATGTTGTGGTTACAAAATGTTGAGCTCTCTGGCTCAATATGACAATGACACGTGATGATACAGAGACTTTTGCATTCAATAACTTACCGAAAAACATGAGTCTTTGCTCTGGCCTTAACGATATTTGATATAAACTAGGTCTTTTTAAACGAACAAAGGATCGATTTGGCGGTGTGTCTATCCTTATCAAGCACATGAAAACTGCGAATTTTTTTTTGACTTGGTCCCACCATTCTCTTTCTCGTCTCTTCATTGTGAAAATGTCTGGATATATTACTAGAAGGCGTTGCATTCTTTCTGCCAACTGGAACAGCCTGAAAGCACCTCTGGGCTCCTCATGCAGAGAAGCTTCTGGCAATTCATAGCATCATCTCAACTGGTTTCAGAGGCAGACTCAAAGTTGCCAAATTGGGTTAGTTTCAACATAAAGCAGTCATAACAAACTGGACCTTGAGCTCCCAGAACTCTTGATGCTGATTTCTCATGGTTTCAATATCAAGAGAGGAATTTCAATAATTTCGCTGTATAATCCCCCAGCTACCTGGTCCTGCTGTCCTGCATATAATCTTGTTGCCAATTGTTCTTCTCTTCTGGAGATGCTCACACGCATGGATGACTAGACAAACTCTGGTTCCTCACCCTAGTGGCCACCCTTAAGACTTAAGGATTTTCAACCATCATGATCAAGGCCAACTTTTTCTGATTAATGTCCGTGTGAAAGTGTTATCCCAACAGGTGTTGCTGGAAAGCACTTGAGTTGATTTCTCATTCCCTTTGCTCCCGGCTCTTCACGAAACAGCACGGAGGACATCTTCTGTTAGATCAATTCAGTTTGACCCTGGCCAAAAACGTGCTCAGGGAGATCATGGTCTATATGGTGGTATCAGAATGCTTGGCACATTTATTCCAAGCTGCCACGGTGAGTGGGAAGGGCGAATGGTTTAGCTTTCAGTAAATTGGTTCCCCAGTCTGTGCATTCTGGTATTTTCTAGCTAATGCATGTACCTCACCACTTGTTACAATTTTTCAAAGCCAGTTGCTCATCCAGACTGAGCCCTGAAGAATACCACTTCCTCATTTCTTCGTCAGGTTTGCAAAGTGTTCGATGTTGATTGACCACTAGGGTCAGCTACATAAAAATAGCCCATTATTCTTCACCGTTAGCACATTCAAATAGGCATAAACAAAAAGGCGCCTTCATAATCGATTGTGCCCTTACTTTAGTGCTGTTCCTCAATTATTAAACATGCCTGACAAAGACGGCACAATGTCTCAGTGGTTAGCACTGCTGCCTCAAAGCACCAAGGACCTGGATTCAATTCCACTCTCGGGCGACTGTCTGTGTGGAGTTTGCACACTCTCCCTGTGTCTGCATGTGTTTCCTCCGGGTGCTCCGGTTTCCTCCCACCATCCAAAGACCTGCAGGTTAGTTGGATTGTCCATGCTAAGTTGCCCCATAGTGTCCAGAAATGGGTTGGCCATGGGGAAATACAGGGATGGGGTGGGACTGGGTGGGATAGTTTCAGAGGATCAGTATTGACTAGGTGGATCGAATGGTCTGCTTCCACACTTTTAGGAGTCTATGATTAATATGATGAAGTGCAATGCTTCTTGGATCACCATCTAAATCTAACCGAAAAGTAACATTTAGCCAAAGGCAGTTGATTTATATGGCTGTTTTGTTTTATAAACACATGGGTTGGATTCATCCAAATCCAGAGGGTCCAAATCAGACTAAAGTTTGATTTTCCTTTCCCATTTGAGTCTAATTTTGTGGTCTAAGTCTTTTTCCGACAATGGAACTTTTACTCGAAAAGTGAAATACTGCCGATGCTGGAGATCCAAAGTAAAAACAGAAAACTTTGGAGAAACTCAGCAGGTCTGGCAGCACATTTGGAGAGAGGAGCAGAGTTAACCTTTCAAAGCTCCTGTGACTCTTCTTCAGAACACTAGAAACGAGCACAATTCTGAAGATGCATTATACCTGGACTTGAAACATTAACTCCATTTCTCTCCCCAGAGATGCTGCCAGACTAGCTGTGTTAGTCCACTGCTCTCTGTTTTCATTTGATATTTTTTCCCATTTAGCATTTCTGATGAAGGATGTGGGTGGGGGGTGGGTGGGTGACGTGAGAGAGAGGATGCTCTTGTTAGGGTGGGGAGGAAGATGCATGAAATTAAGTTTTTCACATCCCAAAAGACGGTGACATGTTGCTCCATTAACAATCTTTGGCTTGCAGCATTCCATATATTATTTTTCTGTGAGTTCTCCATGGGTTTCATTAAAAAAGTACTTACAAACTTTTGTGGTGGGAAGAGAATGCGAGTTCACAGGAGCTGTCTATTGCTTTCAGCTCACCATCTGCAAGCGAAAGAATTATCAGCCAATCCTGCCATATCATTGAGCGAGGTAGGTACCAAAAAAACTGGGAGTAAACCTTTATTTTCAGAAATATACATTAAAGACATGCATCTCGTAATCCAACCACCTCAGATCTAGTCCATTTACCAGGAAAGATGTTGTGAAACTTGAAAGTGTTAAGAAACAATTTACAAGGATTTTGCCAGGAATGGAGGGTTTGAGATATAAAAATACAATGGAAAGGCTGCGATTTTTTTCACTGGAGGGTAGGAGGTTGAGGGGTTACCCTCTAGAGGTTTATAACATCATGAGGAACATGGATAAGGTGAATGACAAAGGCCTTTTCCCTACTGTGGGGGAGCTTAGAACTAGGCGGCATATTGTCAAGATAAGGGGTGAAAGATTTCAAAATTGCACGAGGGGCAACTTTTTTTTTACACAGAGGAATGTGGAATCTTGTGCAGAATGAACGGCTAAAGGAAGTGTTAGATGCAGGTACAGTTACAACATTTAAAAGACATTTGGATAAGTTCGCGAATAAGCAAGGTTCGGAGGGATGTGGGCCAAGCGCAGGCAGGTGGGACTAGTTTAGTTTGGGAACATGGTCAGCATGGACTGGTTGGACCGAAGGGTCTGTTTCCATGCTGTATAACTCTATTCCTCCTTATATTTCTTTTGAGGGACAACCTGATAGCTTTTAATTTCCGGATTTAGTTAATTGAATTGAAACAGTAGGATGTGAATTCATGTCTAAACATTATTGCCCACAGCTTTGGATTTATAGTCCAGTAATATCGCCACTATGCAACCAATTTCATATTCCATCTCCACTGAGGCACAAGTGAATCCCTCAGTTAATGCCCAAATACTGGATACAATTTAACTCAATTAATGTACAATTAACATTTTAACATCTGGTGACTCCTCAGTTATGGGGTGCAAGGCAGAGGATGAAACAGGTGATACGGCGATGCTCAGGCATTTCCCCCCGAGGACTGGAACTGCTGAACTTGCAGCAAACTCAAGCATTGAAGTTGGCTTCAATGAGGCACTCAGAGTCCAACAGACTCGTTCTGTACCAAAAAGAAAGCTATTTGGAGCGGGCAGCCATAAGTGTCATGTGGTAACTGGGCATCTGAGTGACACACGGGACCATCTAGAGGCCAACTAGAAAATACCAAGAACTGCCAATGCCAGAGTTAGAGATAACATGGTGTGGAACTGGAGGAACACAGCAGGCCAGGCAGCATCAGAGGAGCAGGAAAGTTGACGTTTCAGGTTGGTTCTGTAGAAGGGTCCCGACCCGAAACATCGACCTTCCTGCTCCTCTGATGCTGCCTGGCCTGCTGCGTTCCTCCAGCTCCACACTGTGTTGACACCAACGAGAAAATGTTGTTTTTATTGTCACAGTGCCCACGCGCCCTCAGAGAGTGTTGCTACTTAGTTTTGAGGGAACACTGGTGGAGACCAACTGAGCAAAGGCTATTCTCCTTGACTTGACTAATGGCTGTTGACAATCATGCCACACTTCCTGGCTTTTTGTCTGTGCTAAAAAAAAACAGCCAGTCGTAATAAAAGCCTGGTATTTTTGCCTGAGCGGGAGAAGGGTGAAAGGCAAGATTTTGTGCAACAGCGATGCTAGGAGCATCCAGGTCAGCACAGAAATGTTAACTCTGTTTTACCTCCCTTTTGCTGCCAGACCTGCTGAGTTTCTCCTGCACTTTGGTTTCAGATCTTCAGCATCTGCAGTTTGTTGTTTTATTGCAATGATAGTTACTGATGTAGCTCGAAGTGCAGCATTGAAGGGCAAAGGTGTGCCATGAGGATCCATCGAGCCTGGCACATGTTGGATTCCAATGTCGATGGAAGTTGGGTGCATGGGGCCAGTGCCCGTGGAGCGTGCCCTGAGATGTCAGCAAACCACCAGGTGCTCACCGTAATTTCTTCATGGCTGAGCTTCTTTAGTGGACTGAGCAAGATAGAAGGTTGAATATTGATGACTTTGGGCTGGTAACAAGGTGTTTAATGATCAATAATGACTATCAACTAGCAAGCCACCATTGCCCAGCGAGAATCTCACAACACTGCTTGTGAAAACCATAAAGGATGGTACAAGTTTCACTCAAAACTGGGATGCATCTCAGTGAACTTATCACCCAATTCTGCCACACATTTCCCCATAGTTTACATCACTCAGACCTCTATACGATTACATATACTGTCTCTCCCTATCCCTTCCGTCAAAATGCATCACTTCACACTTCTCAATACAAAATTCCATTCTATCACTTGCCAACCTATTCCACTCGTTAACCATGGTCATGTTGCAGGCCATTCATATCATCCAACACATTGCCAATCATGCCATGAGAGCACATCCCGTGTAGGGATGCCTGTGTAAAGAGTCTTGCCTGCTTCCAGCTGGATCTCAGTGGCTTATTGTAAAACACAAATTGCTAACTTGTCCAAACAGCGAGGGATGCTGGGTACAGTGGCCAAGTAAAACACTGAAATCACAAAACCCACAAAGCAGACATAGTACAAACACAGCAGCCAGGTGCTAATGACATTAGCATAATGTAAGAGACAACCGTTATCCTGGACAGACATACCCCCAACAACTTATCCACCAAACAAAGAAGGGCCCAGACAGAAAGGCACGGAATCCTGCCCTACACAAAGAAACTAACAGCAACTTGGCATCTAAGTGATTGACTCCATTTCAAACTATTGAGTGTATCTCCCTGATTGGCCAGAACTATAGAAGTCCCAGAAAACCATCTGAAACATACAAAAACAGGGTTCACCTGTAGACCTCTCTCTTGGAATCCTGAGGCTTTCCAAGGAGACCAGCATGGCAAAAGGCAGAGACACGCTGACCATTCAGAGGGAGAGGGGAAGAAAGCAGTTTCGCAGACCCAGAGACAGAGCAACGAAGAGAGAGTGACTGCTTAAATCTACAAGATGATCAGGAAGTATCATAACCATAAGGGGCCAAATAGGATTAGAGATTGTATGTTTTGTATTAAAGGTTATATTACCTTGTTTCCTAATGGAGTTGGGACTTGTGTTGCATTGGTATCGGCTTGTGTTCACAGTGATTTGATCACTTGGATATTGTGGGACACTTGGGCAAACTCATTCATAACATTCTAGTTGGAATTGTCTAAATTGCTTAAGAAGGGACTAGACAACACTATTTTCTCTGTCCTGTGGGGGGCAGCATGCAGATGATGACGAGGCAGATGGTGATGTTGCTGGTGTGGCTTCTCTTGCCTCTCATCAGAGGTGCAACGTAGATCTTTGCACGCTGCTCCAACACCTTGGGGCACGCTGAGAGTGAGGGAAATGCAGCTGAAAGTGCAGGAGGTGCAAGACAGTTGATGTGGCTGACAAGAAGTTGGCAACTAGCTTCAAAATCTCCCCACCCCTGACCTCATCCCATGATGCACCCCACCTCCTTGACTGTCCGTCTTCTCTCCCACCTATCCGCTCCTCCTACCTCATTGACCAATCCCCACCACTGCCTACCTGCACTCATCTATCGCCATCCCACCTGCCTTCCCCAGCCCCAACCCTTCTCTCTCTATTTATTTCAGATCCCCCCACCCCTCCCCCATTTCTGAAGAAGGGTCCTGACCCGAAACGTCAACTTTCCTGCTCCTCTGATGCTGCCTGGCCTGCTGTGTTCCTCCAGCTCCACACTGTGTTATCTGACTCCAGCATCAGCAGTTCTTACTATCTCTCAAATTGACAACTGTCAAGGATCGAAAGCACCCTCTCAGAAGGAGTACTGTGAGCTACTTCTAGGCTGGCCAGGGCTGTAGCCTGTCAATTTCACTGATAAAAGGCTGCCCAGCCTGTCAATTTCACTGAAAATGGAACCTTGGTGACCCTGGCCAGTTCCATGCAACTTAGGGAATACATTTGCTGGCTGTTAAAACCAGAACTTTTGCTAAAACACATCTTAATGATATTATAATACCTTACCCAATGGCTGTACATTGGTTTCCCTTGCCAAATCTGCACAGGTGAAATCAGACAGAGAGCAGGATGATGGTGGGACTCCTGATTTTACACAATTTAACACTTCCCCAAAACATCTGCCTGCCCTCGCCTGGGAAATTCTGCCTCTTCAAATACCTCTTGCCACCCTTCCTACCACCAATCCCACCCTTTCCACCAACCTATTTGTATCTTCCCTTGTCCTTCGTGTATGCATGCCCCTAGATGCATCAATGATATCCGTTTCCTTGTGTGGGAGAGAGTTTCAAATTCCTCCTAAATCCTTTCTCGGATCTCTTGTGGCTATTTAATATTTATGACTCCCTTCGATACTCCCCACAAACTGAACCATTTTTTCCTCTTTCACATTCGCCTTATTGAAACACTTCATATGTTTAAAGATTTCCACCAGTTGTCCTCTTAAGTTTCTATTTTCAAAAGCAACATGCTTCAAGTTTTGTTCCAATTGCTGGTTTGCATCAATTTTAGGAACATTCTTAAAATATTTTCTGCCCTTTCTCCCTTTTAAGTTCAAGATCTTGACACAAAAACCAAAATAGCACACAGTCATCCAAATATACACTAACTGAGGTTCTATATAAATTTGACAGTACCTTGTTGCTTTTGTCCTCTATTTCTTGAGAAAGCCATCAGTTTTTTCAGACTACAAATGAAATAACTGCACAGAGGCTGGTATTCCATCACCAAGCCACCCTTTATTTACTTGTGCACAGTACACTGGCTGTGGCCAGCCAGCTCAGAGTCAGACCCCTGAACTGAGGAGATTCTAAATCCCCGGTTATATTGGCCAGCCTGTGCTTTCCTGGATTGGCCCAGGTTAATAACCCCAATCAAGGATCTCGTGGTCAACAAGATCCACCTGGTTCCAATCACTAATTCCCTAATCCCTGAGTCCGGGGATCTAGGACTCGTCTTCCTCTTGTAGCTTTTCTTGTGATGTCCTTGCCCCAGGCCCAGTCCTCTGACTCGGACTCTGACACAGGTGGTGTATACCAGGCCATAGCCCATCTCTTGCGACCCGGAGTATCTAGGGAGAGTTTCCTCCTTTTCTTCCAGCAGTAACAGTATCGAAGCTGTATTCATCTCAGACTCTGTGGTTTCCTCGATACTAGTCATTGGGAGGAGAACCTGCAGTTCCTGCCAGGGCTTCTGGTCAGGGGGGCTGGGTATGTTTTGCTCCTTCCCCGTTTGCCAGGTAACAGCTTTCAGGTGATCCACTTGTTTGTTCAGAATAGCCTCAGCTCCTCGAACTTTGTCGGTGAGGGGACCTGACCTCATGCTAACCTCGCCTCCTACCCAAACAGGGCCATTTCCATGGTTCTGGCACCTAATGTCATCCCACTCCCATCGCCACTGAAATAACTGCACAGAGGCTGGTACCTCGCCACCAACTCACCCTTTATTTACTTGGGCACAGTACACTGGCTGTGACCCAGCCAGCTTGGAGTCAGTCCCTGAACTGAGGAGATTCTAAATCCCCTGTTCACAATTTTATTTTTGTTTTTCTTGTTGCAAATTTATAAAACATTGGTTAGGCCACAGATAGAATACTCTGTGCAGTTCTGGTCGACACAACATCAGCAGGACCTGATTGGGCTGGAGAGGGAACAGAGGAAATTCAGCAGCACGTTGTCTGGGATAAAAAGACCCAGTTAGGAGGAGAGGCAGGATAGGCTGTTTTACTTTTCCCCCTGGAGCAGAAGAGGCTGAGGGGGGATCTGATTGAGGTATGCACAATTCTGAGGAGCATCAACAGAACATGGTGGCTCAGTGGTTAGCATTGCTGCCTCACAGCGCTGGGGACCCGGGTTCGATTCCACCCTCAGGCAACTGTCTGTGTGGAGTTTGCACATTCCCCCTGTGTCTGTGTGGGTTTCCTCCCACAATCCAAAGGTGTGCAGGGTAGGTGGATTTACCATGCTAAATTGCCCATAGTGCCCAGGGATGTTTAGGTTAGGTGGGTTAGACATGGGGAAATACAGGAGTAAGATAACAGGTCTGGGTGGGATGCTCTTCAGAGTGGCGTTGTGGACTTGTTGGGCCAAATGGACTGTTTCCACACTGTAGGGATTCTGAGATCTTAAGAATCCTTTTCCAGGCAGCTGTGTCTCAGACTGAAGTTAAGGTACGGAGTAAGTGGTTCAGAAGAGAATCTGAGGAAATGTTTTATTTATCCCAGAGAGAGTGTGAAATAACTGCACAGAGGCCAGCATCCCAGTGTTACTGGGAGGACTTTTGGCAAGGGCATCGCAATCAGGGGAAAATATCGGCAAAGATTAACAGGGTTCGCAAAATGCTCGGAGAGACAGATAGCACGAGCAGACAGAATATTAAGTTAGTAGGTGAAGTCAGAGTGAAGGGAAGGTAATGGTGTTTACATCGGGGTTTTTGTCTATGTATGTTAATGCGCAAGTCTTGTAAATGACATTGGGAAGTTACAGGACCACACACCAGGTGGAAATATGGTATAATGGCAATATCAGTGATCTGGCTCAAGGTAGGGGAAGGCTAGATGTTAAATATTCCTGGGGACAATATGTTCAGGAAAGATAGAAAATGAGGGAAAGGCAGAGGGGTAGCAGGGCTGGTTAAGGAGAGCTGAAGAAGGAAAACATCTCAGAATGTTCAAGGACAGAATCAATTTGTCTATGCAAGATTAAAGGGGTGTGGAATGGTGTACGGACCAAGAGCTGGTTGGAGGGATGTAGAGAGACAAATTTACAGGCAAAGCTACCAACATGATGGAGTAGTTTTAATAAGGGATATTAATTCCCCAGATATAGACTGGGATATTGGCATTGTAAGGGGTAGTAGAGGGAAAGTGTTCTTAGGTTGTGCAGTGCATCCAATCCAACACGAAAGGATGTATTGTTGAACCTGGTTCTTGAAAATGAGGTGGGCCAGGCTGATCTAGTATTATTGGAGGAATATTTAGGTGACAATGGTATCACCAATTGTAAGATTGATAATTGTAGGGTGAAGAAGTAAAAGTGTGTTTATGTCTGGTGTCAGGTAGAAAATACAATTGAGAACCTAAAGGAATATAAAAGGTTCAGAGGGGAGATGAGAAAATACATGAAAGAAGCAAAGAGCATCTAAGAGAAAAGACTGGCAGCCAGCATAATGGGGAATCCTAAAATTTTCTATTACCTTGTAAATATACAAGAGTGGCAAAGGAAGGATTTTGGGCTGATTAAGAGCAAAAAAGTGGGTTTACACAAGGAGGCAAATGGCGTGGCTGAGATATTAAGTTAATATTTTACATTTGTCTTTGACAAGGAGACAGACGATCGCCAGGCCATAGTGACAATGGAGGAAACTCTGCCACTAGAAATGTTCAAAATTGACCAGAAGAAAGTGTTGGTATTTAAACTAGACAAGGCACCAGGACAGGATGAGATGCACCCAAGGATGTTGAAGGAATTACGGGGACACTGGCCATAAACTTTCAGCCATCCATACACTGAAGGGAAGTGCCAGAGGACTGGAGGATTCTTAACATCACACCCCTGTACAAAAACAAACATTGCAAGGATAAGCCTACCACGGTGGCTCAGCAGTTAGCACTGCTGCCTCACAGCACCAGGAACTTGGGCTTGATCCCATCCTCGGGCAACTGTAAGAGTGGTATTTGTACGTTATCTCTGTTTGTGTGCGGGTTTCCTCCGGGTGCTCCAGTTTCCTCCCTGAGTCCATAGATGTGCACAATAGGTGGATTGGCCATGCTAAATTGCCCGTAGTGTTCAGGGATGTGCAGGCTAGGTGAGTTAGCCATGGGAAATGCAGGGTTACTGAAATAGGATAGGGTAGGGGTGTGAATCTGCATGGGATGCTCTTTGTAAGGTTGGTGTGGACTTGATGGGCCAAATGGCCTGCTTCCACACTGTAGGGATTCTATGAAACCATTTACAGAACAGACAGTCCAACTTTAGTGAAGGGGAATTCATACAGTCATACAGCACAGAAACAGACTCTTCAGTCCAACCAGTCTATGCCAACCATAATCCCAAACTAAATTAGTCCCACCTGCCTGTATATCTTTCTTATTCACCTAGTTATTCAAATGTCTTTTAGACAGTAGGTTTGAAAAAGACATGAGCAGCAATATTTGTACACAGAAAATGGTTCATGTGTGGAATGAACTTCCAGAGGAAGTGGTAAATCCAGGTACAGTTACAGTGTTTCTCCTCTTACCTTAAAAAAAATGCCCCTTAGTCTTGAAATACCCCATCTTAGGGAAAAGATACCTGCCATTCACCTTATCTATACCCCACATGATTTTATAACTATCTGTAAGGTCACCTCTCAACCTCCTGCGCTCCAGTGACAAAAGTCCCGTCCTATCCAGCCTTTCTTTATAACTCAAACCTTCCATACTCAGCAGCATCCTGGTAAATCTCTTCTGAACCCTCTCCAGTTTAACAATATCCTTCCTGTAACAGGGCGAGCAGATCTGGACACAGTACTCCAGAAGAGGCCTCACCAACTTTCTGTACAATCTCAACATGACGTCCCAACTCCTTTACTCAAAGCAATAATCTTGATCCCAGGGTTAGGTGTGACAGCACACAGGAGTTTCTCCGTATCACTTCCCTCGTGAATGAAATTTTATTGAGATCCTCCCTCCCTTCCTTTTCCTGACGGGTGTACACGTTCCCAATGCAGGAGATAGGGAGCTGTCATTAAGAATGGCTACAGGGATTCACTTGCACTGTTGTGCCTGGGATATCAATTAGTGGGAAGGAAAAAGAACTGCTTTTTAGCAAAGTTCTGAACAGGGCGCTTAACTGGAACTGACAGCAGTATGGAAAAATTTTAAACTCATTTTGACAAGTTTATTTTCAATGCAGTAAAGAATTGTTTGCCAGAAGGAGGTCTTCAGGGACACTCTCAAAACATTTAAGTTGCTTATTGCTGTAAACATATATTTAATGATATTGTATTAATATTTAAATTCACAAAGTGTCCAAATGACAGGTAAAATCTGGCAAGCAATCTGATCCCATCAGATAACCAACTGGATTGCTTTGGCCATCCAAATGTCATGTCATGAGAACGATGCTGAGGATTTTCGGTAAATACAGGAGCACATGGTATCATTCTGACCTGATATCGAGACAATTATAATTTCTTCTCAATAGTTTCCAGCAACAATGAGAGGGAAGGTGGTGGTGGCGTCAGTGGTCAGTGGTATCCGTGAGATGGTGGAAGTGTCAGCATTAAGCCCTGGAAGTAATGTTAAGATAGTCTTCATGCTTTCAGGAGAGCTCAGCTCCGTAATACAGAGGTTGAGCATCCTACTGAATAGGCAGCCCGCCTACTGTGTGTAAGTAAATAATTAAGGCTCAACTGAGATTGTTCAAAGCTCAATGCACTCCAGTATTACCCAACACATGGCATAATGTGATGAAGTGGGCAATGGGTTAGGATGGACGGATTACATTTTTACAAGGGCAGGAAAGACATGGGTACTGTTTTCAGGCAGTGTCTCAGGTGGTTGCCCAACTCAACCCGAAGTTGCTCAAAACCCTCTCTGTCCTATTCCTGGTTCCAG
The DNA here is from genome assembly GCF_021869965.1 of Rhincodon typus. Lineage (NCBI taxonomy): Eukaryota > Metazoa > Chordata > Chondrichthyes > Orectolobiformes > Rhincodontidae > Rhincodon > Rhincodon typus. The sequence continues at coordinate 4,408,715 of NC_063343.1, forward strand.
GATCTATACTGAACTACCCAACCCACCCCAAACTCATAAAATACAGCCCATGTGATTGGAATTTTCCACGCTCCTTCTGCTGTTCACACTTGGCATTCACCTGGGCCTTTCGGAGGCACTTAAAATGGTTGGCACTTTCGCAGATGTTTCTTGTGCAGTCTGGAGGGTCCCGAACAACGGATCGCTGTCTGTCAGTGAGATTACTGCATTTCTTTCAGGGCGATATTGAGCATGTCCTTGGAGCGTTTCCATCATCAAACTGCTAATGCAATTGCTGTTTGACTGGTTGCTGGAAACATACTCATAATTTACTTCCCTGTTGTCCCCTTCAGTTTGTACAGTTTTGGATTGGATTTTCCATGAATAATGATTCTTACATTTCAGTATAAACAGTGGGGGGAAAGCAGGTTCTGTAGCCATTCCTCTCTCTTATTCCCTCTGAGCTCCACTGTCTGAATTAGACAAGTAAGTAAAAACCGAAAGAACTGCGGATGCTGTAAATTAGGAACGAAAACAGAAGTTGCTGGAAAAGCTCAGCAGGTCTGGCAGCATCTGTGAAGAAAAAAATCAGAGTTAACATTTCGGGTCCGGTGACCCATCCTTCAGACCTGCTGAGCTTTTTCTAGCAGCTCCTGTTTTTGTTTTGTTAGAAAAGTATGTGATCAATTTCAAAGTGAATTCTCACTCAGTGCCTCTTCTTATAACTCATCTTCCAGCTTGCACAAATATTGAGGAAAAACAAACTCAAAGATTATTTTCACGTGCTTTTGTACAGGGGAAGATAGAGATTGGATCAGATATTTACTACTGGGTGGGGGTTGGCAGTCGATCAATCAGGAAATATCCCAAGTCAGTTGAAGGGCAATTACATGCACTATTCACCCCATGGAATCAGGAGCAGGATCAAGTCATTCCTGCTGACCCTGGAAGCTGTTCATAGGTGATGACAGGGATAGGTCATTGCCAATGTGGGCTGGTTAGAAAGCTCTCTTAGCTCTCCAAGACATTTTCCCAGTTGTTTTGGAAGTTGTTAGGTTCTCTAACCATCAGCCCTCAAACCTCTCACCACAGCCCATATCATCTCAGGCTCCCCTCATCTGCCACCCACGTCTCTTAGAGTCATAGAGGTGTACAGCACAGAGACAGACCCTTCAGTCCAACTCATCCATGCTGATCAGATATCCTACATTAATATAGTACCATTTGCCAGCTTTAGGCCATATCCCTCTAAGCCCTTCCTATTCATGTAGCCATCCACTTGCCTTTTAATTGTTATAATTGTACCAACCTCCACCACTTCCTCTGGCAGCTCATTCCACACACGCACCACCCTCTGTGTGAAAAGGTTGCCCCTTAGGTCCCTTTTAACTCTTTCCCCTCTCACCTTAAACGTATTCTTTAGTTTTAGCTTTGGTTTTGGACTCCCCTACCCTGGGGAAAAGACCTTGGCTATTCACCCTATCCATGCCCCTCATGGTTTTATAAACCTCTATAAGGTTACCCCTCAGTCTCTGATGCTGCAGGGAAAATAGTCTCTGCCTGTTGAGCCTCTCCCTACAGTTCAAACTCTTCAATCCCGGCAACATCCTTGTAAATCATTTCTTAACACTTTCAAGTTTCACAACATCTTTCCTGTAGCAGAATTGAATGCAGTATTCCAAAAGCGACCTAATCAATGTCCTGTACAGCCGAAACACGATTCCCCCAACTCCTATACTCAATGCACTGACCAATAAAGGCAAGAACACCAAATGCCTTCTTCGCCACCCTGTCTAGTTGCCACTCATACTTCATACTGCCATTGTCCCTCCATCCCGGCCCATGCCTCCTCAACCCTCTGGCATGGCCTCTCCACACCAGCCCCTGTCTCTTACCCGCTGCTCAATTTGTCTTATGACCCTGAAAGAGGACCATATTCCCAAGCCACCTCCATTGCCATTCACTCTATATCCACTTTGGATGGATCTCAGAAGATAGGGGAAGATGAAAAAGATGCCCTCACAATCAAATTCAGTTCTCACAAATTGTCATCTTTTTATGCCAATGAGCTCTCATTTCTGAAACCCAATCGAAGCTGTTAAATCTTGTCATATAAAAACAAACAAACTTCTTTTTACTTCCTAAATCAAAGACAGTTAATCTTTTTATGACGCCTTTAGCTGCTAAGGAAAACATGTGAATGCAACTTCTTAGCTAAGATAGTGATTTTTTAGGCTTTAAAACTCAACTAAGCATTCAGAATAACCTCAGCAATAATAACTGTGGAAAGTACAGTCATGATATATTTTTCAAATTTTCAAATGATGGTCTATCAGTCAAAGCAGTGCAGTAAATGATCGTTTTTAACTCACATCGACAGATTAATCTTGTTTTCTTTCAAATTTAAACAGCAGAGGATTTTTTTCCTTAAATGAAACCAGGAAGTTAAAGAGACCTTATCCATCCCTCACAAGTATTTATGCAGGTTAAGTCCCTTAAAACAAACAAAATTTGGTCTGTTTGAACTCAGCACTAATTTCAAATGTTTCCTCTGTGTTTGGGTTGCATTTACTTTGAGATCTGCATTTATCCCAAACATGGGATGGCATGATAGCTCAGTGGTTAGCATGGCTGCCTTGCAGTGGCAGGGACCCAGGTTCAATTCCACCCTTGGGCAACTGTCTGTGTGGAGTTTGTACATTCTCCATATGTCTTTGTGGGTTTCTTCCGGGTTCTCTGATTTCTTCCTACAATCCAAAAATGTGCAGGCTAGGTGGATTGGCCATGCTAACTTCCTTGTAATGTTCAGTGATGTGCTGATTAGGGTGCTCTGAGGTTCAGTGTGGACTTGTTGGGCTGAAGGGCCTGTTTCCACACTGTAGGGATTCTATGGTGCAGCTCAGTGGTTAGCACTGCTGCCTCTGTGCCAGGGACCCAGGTTTGATGACTGCCTGTGTGGCGTTTGCACTTTCTTCCTGTGTCTATGTGAGTTTTCTCTGCATGCTCTTGTTTCCTCCCACAGTCCGAAGATATGTAGGTTAGGTGGATTGGCCATAGGAAATGCAGAGTTACAGGGATAGGGTCTGGGTAAGATACTCTTTGGAGGGTTAGTTTGGACTTGATGGGCTGAATGGCCTGCTTCCACAATGTGGGGATTGTATGATTCCATATTTATTATGGCTATACTGGAAGGGTAAATCACTGTACACATCAAGCAGCACCTCACTTCCTGTGCTGACAACAATGGATCTGTGGGAAATAGCTTCTGTGTGCAATTACTCTTCTCAAGTTATCATTTTAAACAAAAATGAACTCTACTCTCCCTCTCTCTCCCCCACCAGGATCAAAATTTGGAATATGAAAACAGCACAGATGTCGATCTTTACCTCATGGAACATTGTAAATGCATTCACAAGATGTTTTCAAGTAATTTAGCAAAAAACAATAAAATTTTATCATTGATAAAGAAAAATTTTATGCCGATTACTGGTACACTTTCATAAATCCTGCACTCTGCAGTGCGTGTAGCATCTTAGAATCTAAGTTGGTATCTTACTTCATTGGGCAATAGATTTGGAAAAATATTCAGAGGTCACACAACACCAGGTTATAATTCAACAGGTTAATTTGAAATCACAAGCTTTCGAAGATGAAGTGGCTTCATCCGATGATGGAGCTGTGCTCCAAAAGCTTGTGGTTTCAAATAAACCTGTTGGACTATAACCTAGCGTCGTGTGACTCCTGACTTTGTCCACCCCACTCCAACACCGGCACCTTCACATCATGGAAAAAATATTAACTGCAAAGTTAGTCCTTTGATTGCAGCTCAGGTCTCTGAATTACTGCACACATTGATAGACACAAAAAGACTTTTATAAGTAAACTCGATCCTATTGGTTACATTCTAAATATTTGTTTCCTGTTTTCAATCAGAAGACATATTTTGACCATCTTCTACATGAAAACCAGCTTCTCCTAACTACCATCAGTTCTGAGGTAGGGTCACTCAACCCTAAACGTTAACTCTGATTTCTCTCCACAAATGCTGCCAGACCTGCTGAGCTTTTCCAGCAATTTCTGTTTTTGTTTCTGATTTAAAGCATCCGCAGTTCTTCTGGTTTTTATGACAACTTTGAATATTTGGTTTTGCATGGAGAGCAAAGAGGCAAATGGCGTGCTTTACAAAAAAGAAAGAGAGAGATAACTTGCAGAAAGGTTTTATTTGAATCTGTTTGGGCTTTTTTTCCTATTATGTACATGCATTTTTTGCCATAGATGGGGAATTCTGATTTGTCACTTCTATATCAGTCTGAAATTTGAGCCCATCACTCACAACAAGTTTGTTTGTAGGAATGTAGAACAGGACACAAGAAGTATGATTAAAAAATACATTTGGTGTATTTATTGCAGCATGGTGGCTCAATGTTTAGCTCCGCTGCATCAGAGCACCAGGGATGCGGGTTCAGTTCCAGACCCGGGCAAATAGCTGTGCAGTGTTTGCACATTCTCCCTGTGTCTGTGTGGATTTCCTCTGGGGTCTCCAGTTTCCTTCCACAGTCCAAAGACACACACGTTAGGTGTATTGGCCATGCTAAATTGCCCATAGTGTTCAGGGATGTGCAGGCCAGGTGGATTAGCCATTTGACACGTGGGGTTATAGGGACAGGGTGGGTCTGGATGAAATGCTCTTTGGAAGGGTCGGTGTGGATTTAATGGGCTGAATGGCCTGCTTCCACACTGTAGGGATTCTGTGATTGTATAGATAGTTGTCCATGAGCAAGAAATATCAAGTAAAAGAGGCAAAAACATTAAAAGTAATTCTACAAAATTGTGAAAAGACACGATAAATTTAGCGATAAACGGAATGCATGACTTTTTTTTACTCTTAACTCTCTTTTAGGATAACATTTGATGAAGATTTCTGCAATTCTAATAAATGCTGTTCAATTTTATCCCCCACATCTCATGCAGACAACTTCAATAGTGTGTTTAAATAAACAACATTAACTACTTGTCTCCTTAGGTCTCTGACATTTTAAAAAGCCCATTCTACATTTCAAAATATGATTTTCTTCCCAGACTTGCCTTGAAATTTGGGATATATGCGAAATGGTCTATATTTAAGACCAACATTCATTCAAAAGATATTTGCAAAACTTATACCCATGTGAGATAAATCATTTAGATTTTGGCAGATTGTATAAATATTGCATAAACTTTCATGACTGATGAGTACAATATGTTGCGCTACAAGATATCATAAACATAACGACTTATGATTCTGTATTCCTCCCTCCAATACTACCTCTATCTCTTTCACTTCACAATCGTGTAAGTTACCAAGCGCTCAATAAATTAGCAAAGGTTTCAGAAAGAATTCTAATGAAGACAATTGACAGAATCCTACCCAGACATTTCCCTCACTCTTGGCTTTAATAGCATCTGAGGAGGGAGTTTTGATGATTCTATTATAGATTCAAATGTGCGTAGACCCAATGCATGAAACAGTCCACATGCGCGTATGGAATAAGCTGCCAGAGGAAGTGGTGGAGGCTGGTACAATTACAACATTTAGAAGGCGTTTGGATGGGTACATGAATAGACAGGGTTTAGAGGGATATGGGCCAAATACTGGCAAATGGGACTAGATTACTTTTGGATAGCTGGTTGGTATAGATGGGTTGGACCTGAAGGGTCTGTTTCTGTGCTGTACAGCTCTATGACTCTATCTATTCAACATGAATTAGTGAACTCACTTTAAGGAGGCTGTGGGACCACCTGTTGTGAGAAATTGAAATGTCACCCTGATACTGATCTCTAAAATTGTTCCTTTTTTTATCAGCTCAGAATCCACTCAATGTCTTGTAACGATTAAAGTATATCAAGAGCTTTTATTTTCCTTTATCTCTGGACCTCTTGATTATTTTGCTTTCCATAACTTACTCTTATGTATCTACTGATCTATTTATAAACCATCTGAACTTTTCCATTTGATTGCAGCCTGTAATTGCTCCAAAAACCTACAATTCCAAATAATTTCCCTACTGAACCTGTAGACTGAAAACCACTGAGGGAAGGGGACAAAATCCCTTCCATCTGATGGGCCTCTCACTTAAAGGATTAACATAAGGAAAATCAGATCCATTAAATAAAAAACAAGCTTGTAGTGGAATATTATTCTCTCAAAGAGTTGCTCTTAGTAATTGTTTCCAGTTTTTTCGGCCTGCCCGTCTCCCATATCCTGTATCTTGCCCTGAATAGCTTTCATATCTGACACTTGGCAATTCCTTTTGTGTTACAATCCAGTCCTTGCGGTCAGTGTGATATCTTACTGGCAATCAGAGACTAGCTACAAATTAACCTGTTTATGCAGACAAATCATTTCCAGATTAATGCAAAGATGGGAATATCAAGGCTGGAAAACCCTGCTCTCTTCGCCTCCTCACACAATGGTCCCCCCAGCCCTGTTCTTTGGTGCATGTACTCAGACAGTACATTAGAGCTATCAGGAACTGCAATCTACACTAATCACCAACATATGCTTGTGTTATTGTAACTTCATGTAAATTGAAACATCACCATGATTGATGCAGGAGAGATTTTACAGTAATGTGAAAAATAAATGATCAGCCAATGCACATGAAAGGACTCATTCCTGAAGATAACACTATCTAATTTGGGTCAATAGACAGCAATTTGCTTAAGACATTGATATTTCATACTCAATGATCTTTCTTCCCTATTTACATGTGGACATTGCTTAAACAGTGAAGGATTTGTAATACATCAAATAGTCTACTTGAAATCCTCAAGATCCAACTTATCATCATCTTTTTAAGTTTCTCATGATCAAGAATATCATATTAGGTCATCCAGTTATAGGGAGGATATTATTAAGCTGGAGAGGGTTCAGAAGAGATTTACAGGATATCGTTGGGTATGGAAGGTTTGAGTTATAAAGAAAAGCTGGATAGGCTGGGGCTATTTTCACTGGAGAGGAGATGGTTGAGAGGTGACCTTATGGAAGTTTATAAAATAATAAGAGGTATAGATAGAGTTGATGTTAGGTATATTTTCCCTAGGATGGGGGATTTCAAGACTAGGGGGCACATTTTTAAGGTGAGAGGAGAGAGATTTAAAACAGACACGCAGGCACATCTTTTACACAGAGAGCAGTTCACGTGTGGAATGAACTTCCTGAGGAAGTGCTGAATGTGGGCACAATTACAATGTTTAAAAGACTTTTGGATAAGTACATGAATAGGAAAGGTTTGGAGGGATGTAGGCCAGGAGCAGGCAGATGGAACTAGTTTAGTTTGGGATTATGATCGGCAGGGACTGGTTGGGCCGAAGGGTCTGTCTCTGTGCTGTATGACTCTATGACTCGATGCCTTGTTCAGCTGAGCACTAACCACATTCATAGATGTTGCTGGACAATGGATGTGAGGTGAGATGCTGGCACAGTCAAAGCAGATGCAGAAGAAAAATGCTTTCCAATGGCTTAGTCAGCTTATCCAAAAAGTGAAAAGGTCAGGAGCGAACCATGTTTTACGGTTAAAAGCAGATTTCACTATCAAAATTGGTGGTCTGAATTGATTGCCCGACCTCAGTTTAAAGGGCCACATTAGGCCCAGTTTGCACATCAGGGAAATAGGAGCAAGATATAATCAGGCCACTGACCCTGAAAGTAGATCCTAAGTGACCACAGGAGCAAGCAATTTCAAAAGTCCCTGAGTCAAAAATCTTGCCTTTGATTTCTGGGATTTTGTCCTAATTCTTTTAGATACTGTTAAGCCTTCCAGCACTCATCCCTCATATCCACCTTGCCACCCCCTAATGGCTCATGTTTCCCTACCAACCACCCCCATGTGACTGTGTAGAACTGGTGCCATCTCCATAACAACTCTGGCCTTGTACGTACTACCCACTTAACTTTTGTCCAAATGGGCAGATCTCAAGAGCCACATGGAGATGAAAAATAAAATTCTCACCATCTCTTACAGCTGCCCCTCATCCACACCTGATAGTGAATAAAACACCCATTCTTCAAATTGTCAATTTCTAACGAAGGCAAAGTAGAGTTTTGTTGTAATTCTCACCGACAGATTAAGCCTGATTCCTTATCTTTAAAGAGCATTGAATTTAACTGAAAAAACTAAATTGCAACACTTAAACAAACCTTGTGTCTTCTTCAAGAATATTTACATCTGCTCCAACAATACATGATTCCCACATTGCATTATGAGGCCCGTGCTAAGTTCAAAGTAGGGGCTATTTCAATTCAGCACAAGGCTCAAATAGTTGAGTGGCTGTGTGTGGATTTCTTGCTTGTGTAAATCATACTCTGCACTCTTCCAAATGCCAATACAACTGGATCTGTCAGAAACCATAGAATCATAGAATCCCTACAGTGTGGAAGCAAGTCATTCAGCCCATTGAGTCCACCCTGACCCTCCAAAGAGCATCCCACCCAGACACAACCCTCTACCCTATCCCTGCAACTCTGCATTCCCCATGGCTAATCCTCCCAGCCGGCACATCCCTGGACACTATAGGAAATTTAGCATGGCCTGTAGAAATAGGGGTGAACCAGTGAAATGATTTTGCACAAATAATGGCCACTTGCCTTTGGTATTAATAGGTAATTGTGACCCACTCCAGCAATCAATCGTCCATGTCTTTTATTGGGGAATGATAATTACCATTATAAAAATCATAAAAGTTCAATATGAAGGGTGCAAAATGTATTATGGATTAAATACTTGGCTCTGGGGTCTCTCTGATTCATCATGTTTGTGAGATTGAGGTTGAGGATTGAAGTTATCTGCTGATGACATTCAGACCCCCATGCTACAGCTAAAATGGGATCTGTTTGATCTCAGCACTCACTAATTTAGTCTGTATGAGTCACTCTTCACAAATTGGATTCTGTAGGGCTGAAACATTTAACTGTGTTTTCTTTCTCTCTCGTGAAGGGCACCTTTAACTGAGACCAAATTATTTTAATGGGTCAGCTATTTCTGTGAAAGCTCAGCATTACACAATGGTTAAAAATATTGATGGAGGGCGCTGTCACCTCAGCTGTCTGCTGACCCTAGAGTGTCTTATAATTTGTCCAAAACAGAAGATCAATACAGCTCAATTACTAGGCAGATACAAACAAAACAATCACTTTGCCAAAAAAGTAAAATATAATTTAGAAAACATTGCTCTCTGCTGACTTGTATTTTAACAGCTCAAGTCTAACAGAGGAATCAACACCAAGGACGGAACCTTAGCTTAACAATACAAGATAGGTTCTTACTATAGAACAAGCATTTGACTTCTGTTAAGTAAGAAGATGTGTTATTCTATCAGGAATATAGGAGTCGGGGGGTCATGTTGCGGCTGTACAGGACATTGGTTAGCCCATTTTTGGAATTGTGTTCAATTCTGGTCTCTCTGCTATAGGAAAGTTGTTGTTAATCTCGAAAGGGTTCAGAAAAGATTTACAAAGATGTTGCCAGGGTTGGAGGGTTTGAGCTATAGGGAGAGGTTGAATAGGCTGGGACTATTTTCCCTGGACCATCAGAGGCTGAGGATTGACCTTATAGAGGTTTATAAAGCCAGCAGGGGCATGGATAGGGTGAATAGGCAAGGTCTTTTCCTGGGGTAGGGGAGCCTGGGCCAAATACTGGCATATGGGCCTAGGTTAACTTAGGATATCTGTTTGGCATGGACAAGTTGGACTGAAGGGTCGGTTTCTGTGCTGTACAGCTCTATGTCTCTATAAACCGGATTGAGTTATCATGTCATGTACAAAACAGTTGATTTTGCCAGAGATAGTAGAAACTGCAGATGCTGCAGAATCTGTGATAACAAGATGTAGAGCTG
>NC_063343.1:4418966-4445482 GCF_021869965.1 Rhincodon typus
TTTCGGGTCTAGGCCCGAAACGTCAGCTTTCCTGCTCCTCTGATGCTGCTTGGCCTCGTGTGTTCATCCAGCTCTACATCTTGTTATCTAAGTTGATTTTGCCTTTCATTTTGAAGAAAAATAAAAAGGGAAATTGTTTCATCTGCACATGCTGCCACTGTCTCCTTTTTAATCTTTCATTCCTTTTCCCTTAGGTTTGCTGGGTGCCATATCATAGAATCCCTACAGTGTGGAAGCAGGCCCTTGGCTCAACAAGTCCACACTGACCCTTGGAGCATCCCACCCAGACCCATCCCCAAACACTATGGGCAATTTAGCACGGCTAATCCACCTAGCCTGCACATCTTTGGACTGTGTGAGGAAACTGGAGCACCTGGAGGAAACACACACAGACACGGGGAGAATGTGCAAACTCCACACAGCCAGTTGCCTGAGGGTGGGATTGAACCTGGGCTCCTAGTGCTGTGAGACAGAAGTGCTAACCACTGAGCCACCATACCACCCTTCTGCCTATGCACTGTAATCGGCAAACTTAGAAGTAATTAATTGCCCTAAGTCAAACTTCAGGTGTTTTCAGAAAAGTTCAATCGTCAATCAAATGATTTAAAACATTCCTCTCAGAGCAGGAAGCAGAGAAACTGCAAAATGCTCACTTGATGCTGCCTCTGATTTTATTTCCAACATATAAACTATTACTGCTTAAGCGTGAATTTTTATGAGCATCCTGTTTGGGACTTTGGAAAATGCAATCCTACTCCCCCTGGATCACAGCTGTGTGCAGCTCTCATCAGTCTGGCACAGTTGGTAGCACTTTCACAACGTTAAGGGATCAGACCTCACTCCAGGACATGAGCACATAATCCAAGCCAACACTCTGAAGCAGAGCGCAGGGAGGGCTCCTTGGCTGAATGCCACTCTCTTCCTGATGATGAACCAGCCTGCCTGCTGCACATGGGGTTAAGTGGATTGTGAAGATTCTGTGACATGAAGTGAAGACTAGTAGTATTCTTGCCAATATTCCTCTTTCAAATGACACATGAATTGGGCATCCTCTTCTTTGGTCCTCCTAAGACCTCAGATACAAAATATCTCAGACATTTTATCACGTAGCAAAATCAATTACTTGCTGCATTTTTGCCTTTTTGAAACGTGTGATAAGGTTCTGTGTGAATGTCTTCCGATAAATCTTATTGGTGAGTGGGGAGGTGGGAGAGAATATTTCCTCTGTGCAATTTAATTCTGTGAAATTTAAAGAATTACTTATGAGCAATCTGTTGATGATTTGGTGATGCGAGGCACAGATGAAATCATTCCCCTTTGTGTCATCTGCAGCTGCATTGGGTTGGGAAAATCAGAACAGGGTGCATTTTGTTGTTCAATCATTCTAACGCACCTAGTTACCTCATCCCAAAATCTGAATATCTCCATGGTGACTTTTTCTGCTTTATTAATTCATGCACACGTTTCTCATGAATAAATGTAAACTGACTGTTCACAAATCTCCTGCAGTATTGTACTGAGGAGCAACAAAGGATGTTGCCAGGATTGGAGGGTTTGAACTATAGGGAGAGGCTGAATAGGCTGGGGCTATTCAGCACGTCCGAGGTTGAGGGGTGACCTTATAAAGGTTCATAAAATCATGAGAGGCATGGATAGGGTGAATAGTCAAGGTCTTTTCCCCAGGGTAGGGTAGTCCAAAACTAGGGGGCATGGGTTTAAGGTGAGAGGGGAAAGATTTAAAAGGGATCTAAGGGGTAACCTTTTCATGCAGATTGTGGTGTGTGTATAAAATGAGCTGCCGGAGGAAATAGGGAGGCTGGTACAATTGCAATATTTAAGAGGCATCTGGATTGGTGCAATGAACAGAAGGGGTTTAGAGGGATATGGGCCGCTGGCAAATGGGACTCGATCAATGGGGAATATATGGTCAGCATGGATGAGTTGGATCAAAGGGTCTGTTTCCGTGCTGTACATCACTATGGCTCTATGACTCTATAATTATTGAATGGCTTGGGCAAAGCATCATAGAGTTATAATGTTATACAGCACTGAAGAGGCTCTTTAGTCCGTCGGATCTGTGTCAACCAATCTGCACTAATCTGGCTTTCCAGCTCTTGGCCTATAGCTTTGAATATTATGGTATTTCAAGTGTTGATCCACCTACTTCTGAAAGGTTGTGTGGTTTCCCACTTCAACTACTCTTCCTGACAGTGCATTCCAGATTCTCACCAGCCTCTGGGTGAAAATGTTTTTCCTCAACTCCCCTCTAAACCTTCAGCCCTTCACGTTAAAATGATGGCACCTCGATATTGCCCATTCAGCTAAAGAGGTCAGCTGCTTTCTATCCACCCTCTCTATGCCCCTCATAATCTTAAACACCACAGTTAGGTTCCCTCTCAGACTTCTCTGCTCTAAAGTAAACAACTCGAGCTTATCCAGCTTCTCTTCCCAGTTAAAATGCTCCATCCCTGGCAGCATCCTGGTGAATCTCCCTCTAGGGTAATCACATCCTTCCTATAATCTGGCAACCAGAACTGCACACAGTACTCCAACTGTGGCCTGACCAAAGTGCTGTACAACTCCAATGTAAGCCCCCTGCTCTTATAATCTATGCCATGACTGATAAAAGCAGGTGTCCCATATTACTTCTTAATCAGCTTATTAACCTGTGCTGCCACCTTCACTGATTTGTGGACAAGTACCCCAAGATCCTTCCGTCCCTCTGAGTACCCTACTGTTCTGCCATTGTGGTGTCTTACTATGTGTATCAGATCACATCTGTTTAAATATGCTTTCCCATACCATCTAAACCTATCAGACAAAACGCTTCCTCAGTGTGTAACCAGTTGCAGTGGCATAATTCATGTTAACAACAGCTGTGGCCTTAACCATTGAGCATCACATTGACATCAATCCCCAGATTAGCCCACACTGTTTGATTTTGCTGGCCAATTGAAGCTTGGAACATCTCTGTTGATATCAACATCCCCGGATGATAAAGAAAATTGCTCCTGATCATTATGCGCTGACAGGTTTTGGAACTGAACCTTTGTGGGGATTGAAGAAAGATTGCAATCGAGCTCAATTTTGATGTCCTCCATAGTCTGATAGCCCCGTATTATGGGCGGCACAGTGGCTCAGTGGTCAGCACTGCTGCCTCACAGCGCCAGGGACCTGGGCTCGATTCCAGCCTCAGGTGACTGTCTGTGTGGAGTTTGCACCTTCTCCCTGTGTCTGTGTGGAGTTTGTGCATTATTGTTGTGTCTGCACAGGTTTCCTCCGGGTGCTCCAGATTTGTCCAAAACAGATATGCAGGTGAAGTGGATTGGCCATGCTAAACTGCCCATAGTGTCTAGGGGTGTGCAGGCTAGGTGGATTAGCCATGGGAAATGTAAGGGTTACAGGGATAGGATAAGGAAATGGGTCTGGGTGAGATGGCCTTCAGAGGGTCAGTGAGGATTTGATGGACTGAATGGCCTGCTTCCACACTGTAGGGATTCCATGAAAGCCTGGCACTATACAGGGCCATATTGAACTTATAAATGATGGCCTAGTGGTGCATTTGTTACATGCCTTTTGAAATTTATTGTCATACCTACCATTTCCTGATATGAATTTAGAATTGCCAAAATTAACATTTTATTTTGATTTCTGCTCAATTATTTGTTTTTTTCTTCCCCTTGGCTTTACAGTCAGCTATGCCAACTTGGTACCCCTCCAACCAAACACACACTGCTATATAAGCATCACATTGTTGACATTCTTGATGGCTGCAATATCTAATCCTAATGGAGTTATATACATCCTGTGTGGTCGAATCAAATATTTTATTTTCCAAAACAATCTGTTTTTCATCCTTGTCCTGTAACTTTTGGAATGGGATCATGGGACTGGAGATGTTTGAAAAATTGACCTCCAATCTTCTGCAAGCAAATACATTGAGTAGACTTTGTTTTTTTTTCCCCTTAAAGGTTTCAAAGTCCATCAAGTTTATTGAAACAATGCCAAGCAGATTGAAGACTTTGATTTGAATGATTCAAAAGGGAGCTCTTGGGGATGGGCAGCTTCTATGTACATTTGCCTTCAGTAAATAAACTGGTCCTTGGAGTTCACTGATAGAAGGCAGCGATGAATCACTAATTACCAACGTGTTCACCCAAACCTCCCATCCATGACTCCATTTACAGTTCTCCTTGCCGCAGAAAAGCTGCCAACATCATCAAAGACACCTCCTACTCTTTTACAACCTCTTCTGTCAGGCAGAAGACACAGAAGATTAAACACATGGACCAACAGGTTCAAGAACAGCTCTTCCCTGCCATTATTAGACTGCTGAATGGGCCTCTCTAACTTCAAATAATGTTGATCTTGCTTTGCGCACCTCCTGTGCAGTTGTAACCTGTATACCTCGTTCTGTCTCAGCACCCTATGATCTGTATGTCCTTGTTTGTTATGATCAGCCTGTACTACTTGCAAAACATAACTTTTCACAGTACTTAGGTAGATGTGACTACAATAAATCAAATCAAATTGAATTCGGAATGTTGTCTACACATTATTGTTAGTCTGCAGGTGGCACCAGGCAGTAGACCATATCCAATCTGGGTTCATTCTGGATGACAATGAGAAATCTGTTTTTTATAGCAAAGGTGAAAGCAAAGCCCACAAAACTAAATAGTTGTAGGTTCTTCCGTTTACAGTTGTAAACAAATGTTATCTTGGAGCTTATTTAACATTAAGCTAGCTCAAAGGTGACTATGGAAAGTAGGTAGTCTGGAAACTTCAAGATGGGAACTAACTAAATGTTTAGTAGAGGGAATATTAGAAGAGGATGGGATGTAATGTGTAGTGTTTTGGTGAAGTTTGGGTCCAGCCTGAAGGAAGACAATGATCTGGCACATTTGCTGTTGTTACAATTTTCCTAAAGATTTGAATATTCTCAGCAGCCTGAGCTAATGGACCAGGATAGCACGACTGTGACAATATCAACACTGTGACCTGGGTTTGCCTCTCTTTATGGATGTGGGCATTGGCTGATAAGATTCAGAATTGTGGCTTAGGTTTTCACAGAGTCATAGAGATCCCATGCCTTATTGCAAATGACCCTGGATACAGACATCCCACCCTCATTTCTGACGGATCCTATTTTTATTGGGAGGGGAACGAGGCTGGGATATGACTCACATAGGGGAAACCTATAGGGGAAATGCAGGAGCATTTCAACTTATTGCTGCATTCAAAACGATTTCATCTTCAATGGACTGATGGCCGTATCCTGCAGAGTGTGACTTGCAAATTTTTTACAGTAGATGAAAATGTCCATAAAGGGTGAATAAGTTCCATAGAACTTATCTGTACAACTCAAGGTGCAAAGTTACGTAACTCCCTGGTCCTTTAAACTTTGAAAAACGAAGCATCTCTGAGTTGAAAACAAAATGTTACTTGCAGTTTCAGTTGTAGCTTGTTGACATAACTCTAAAGGTTCCTGTTGTGTAAGGGCTTCAGGACCCTGGAGCAACTTTGCGACGATGTCAGGAATCAGCACATCACTGAGTATAAATAGTGCAAAGTGGGTGGAGTTACACTACAGACCAGATTACACTAAATTCAGGGACATAAACAAAAAGAAGACAGATTAGATCTGGATTTCTCCAGCAATTTTCTGTTTTTAGGTTTCCAGCATCTCAAGTTCTTTGCTTAACTTTAGATTAGTCCTTCCCTAATGTAACAATAAGATCAGAGGCCACTCTATCTATGAATGCTGTATACAGCAGTATTTACTGTTAATGTACAAAAAGTAAAGTTAACTTGAAGTCTAACAATTTTACAGTCAATGAATGAAAGTTGCAGTCAGCTCACATCCACTGGAAGCGGGTGCCAATTAGCAGGGTCTGTTTTCATGCTGTACGAATCTATGAAATCCTGTCTTGTCCTCTGCCTTGCAGAAAGTGATGTTTCTGCTGCTCGATGTCCTCATCTGCAGAAGACTACTGCTACTTTCTCAGGTCACCCGTCTCTGTCGCATCCCTGATTTACTTGCTCCACTTGTACAGGATGCTAGGATTCTGCAGCACCCTATATCTGGGGTATACTGCGAGGCCTGCCAAAACTGACTCAGTTATCGGCACCTCAGGTCTACCGTCTGTTCCGCCATGGCCCTCCAAGGTTAGAATGAGCTGCATTACATGTACGTTCAGCATCAGTTTGGGAGAATCTTCAGCCATGGGTGCACAAAGTAGCCCTAGATTCCCAGCAACCATCCTCATAGGGCATCTGACCTTGAACTATGGCAAGAACATGAGTTTGCTCAATGATACAGGCAGCATGGCTGCTCCCACGGTATCTGGTGCAGGCCTCTAAGATTATTACAGATGATTTGCACACTGATGGAATGGAATTCTTTCCTGTCATGAAGTCAGTTGCGTAATGTTATAATACTGGCAATGTGACACTGGTACAGTCTGCAGTGCCCTGCACCTGGGGGAAGTCAGTGATGTTTTCCTGGGCTTCAATACTGACCTTGTCCTGGGGAAATGAGACCATGGAGTGTAACCTGGAACAAATGACATCAACAAGAGCCTTGATACACTTGATACAACTGGGGGCTGCAAGATCACATGCACATTTCCAGCGGATCCTTGGGGAACAGCCAGTTGTGTGAACATTTAGTGTGGCTGTCACCTTGCCAGGCTCTGGGACAGGATGGCCACCCATCCCTTTAGGTCCCAGGTCCCAGCAGGTGTCACAGTTCGGCGACATTGTTCATGGACGTCCTCAGAGTGCAGTCACACTGTGCATCAGTGGATGATAGACTCCGAGCCTCTTGTACCCCCTCCACATCCTGACGGGTCAGTATACAGCAAGGCAATATGGTAAGGGCAGACTGCACATATAATAGGAAAATCTCACTCACCTCACGATAGTGCAGAGGATCGATTAGACATTTGCAACACTGGATCTGCTGCAGTGATGATGTTAGCTGCCTTGGGCTATCTCTCCCATCTTCTTCCATTGCGCAGAAGACACAAATGTTTGAAAACACGTACCAACAGCTTCTTCTCCTCTGTTATCAGACTTATAAATGCACCTCTCATATATCAGAGTTGATCTTTCTCTGCATCTTCTCTCCAGCTGCGACACTACATACCCTGATGAACTTATGTAAGGTATGATTTGTCTGGTGAGCACACAAAACAATACTTTTCACTGTAACTCGGTACATGTGACAGTAATAAATCAAATCAAAGTCTTGGCAGTCCTCTGAGGGACGAGTGGGAACAAGGCATTTTCCTGCATCAGAGTTGCCAGGTTGTGTTTGAAGAAGCTTCATGCAGCTCCCTCTCTGGGTTCCAGGCAATTTATCTCAGACCTAGGAAAGGAGAAGAAGTGCTTGGATCAGCAGATTGTAGATGCCGTGGCTTTCCTTGACCAGAACGCCATGGCATTTCATTTGAGGACAATGTGCGGATTTGCGTGTGGCATGGTGGTGGGTGAAGGGGCAGGCGTTTGGCTGGCAAGGCCTCATTGATGTAGATATTGTATCGTAGATATTGATTAGAGTGCCCCGTCTCACAACTACAGTAATAGCCCGAGGGATCCAACAAATAATTGTGGCATGCTTTGTGTTACCTCTGGGTGTTAGGTCCGGGAGCGCTCAGTGAGGGGGGAAGCATTGAGGTCAGTATTTTGGAAGACCTGGGATACAGTTCGAGGGGAGAGGGGGAAGCAGGTAAACTGCGTTGTCATGGAGATTTACAAAGCTTAGGGAGCCGCATGTTATTTCTTTAAAAAATCGAAGAGGAGCAGCAGAAGACCAGCGCAGCAGAGTATAGAGTGGCAAAGTTGACTTCAAATAATGACAACGTCATTGCGTTTATTTTTTATTTATTGGTTGGAATGACTGGCTGGGCCTGTATTGATTACCCATCACTAAGTTGGTTTAATAATGGAAGGTACTCGACAAGCCAGCACACCCAGAGAAACATTGGCAAGGCAGTTGCATAGTAATACTGTCATAAGTCTCATCACCCAAAGCTCCGAGCTAATGAGTTGGAGTGTGTTCGAAACCCACCCCAACATCTGGCAGGATTTGAACTTATTTCATAAATGTGGAACGTGAGGGGCTGCTTTCAATATTGGTGACCATGAAACTATCGTTGCTTGTTGGAAAGATTGTCCTTTTGGGAAGGAAATCTAGTCTGGATGTGACTCCAGACCCACGGCAATGTGGTTGGTTTTATCAGCTCCATAAAGTGGCTGAGCAAGCTACTCAGTTCAAGGGAAATAGGTGTGGGCATCAAATGCTGGTTTTGCAGCAATGCCCAAATCCCACAAATCAATAAATAATTATTAAACCACAGCGGACTCACAGTGCAGGGGGTCACAGGTTAACTCCAGTGGTATAACAAGCCTGTGGCCTGGCAGGGATTTGATTTTGGGGCAGTTTACTGGCCTTCCGCAGATCAACAGGCTAGAGGCACCCAGAACTGCTGTGACCTGTTCTATCCCAAATGCGAGAATATGCACAGCCAGTGACTCACAAACATCATGTGGAACACACGCTCACCTAAAACCACAAAAACCTCAGGTGAAGTCAGAGGAAGCCACAAAGGTGGGGGGGGCCTCACATTTTACGCAGCAGACAGGAAAACATTGATGATACGTGATTCAATCCAGACCTTACAGTGACAGCGAGTGACTTGTGTCTCCTGGTCAGTTCTGAAACCTCAGTTTCTTGTCCATTTGACCTGAATCAATGAGATAGCACAAGAACAATTGAGGCTGACTGCAGCAAGGCACCAAAAACATATCTTCATTGCCAGATTGTCCCAGTCCACCCACGTTGATGCTACGATCAAGAAAGTACAACAATGCCTCGACTTCCTCAGAAGGCTAAGGAAATTTGGCATGTCCATAAAGACTCTGACCAATTTTTACAGATGTACCACAGAAAGCATTCCATCTGGATGCATCACGGCCTGGTATGGCAGCTGCTCTACCGAGGATTTTAAGAAACTACAGAGAGTTATGAACACAGTCCAGTCCATCACACAAACCAACCTTCCATCCATTGACTCAGTCCATACTTGCTGCTGCCTCAGGAAGGCAGCCAACATCATCAAGGACCCCTCGCACACCAGTTAGAATCTTTTCCAACCTCTTCCATCAGGCAGAGATACAGAAGCTTAAACACACGCACCAACAGATTCAAGAACAGCTTCTTCCCCGCTGTTATTAGACTGCTGAATGGACCTCTCAAATTTTAAATTTGATGTTGATTTTGCTGAATATGCACCTTCTCTGCAGCCATAACATTATATACTTTGCTCTGTTCTATTACCATAATGCACTTTGTATGGTACGATTTGCCTGTATTGCATGCAGACCCTGTGTGAGATTCCCCAATTTGTTACAGTTCTCGACGGGATACCCCAAATCATTAAGCTTCTCAATGAGAAGAAATGAACTAGCTTCCCTTCTTTATTCACCTGCCCCCTCACTTTGTCACGATCAGGTTAATTTAAAAAGGATCCTTTTCCTTTTGACGAACATACTTCCAGACCCTTATGAGTTTAAGTTTGAAAAGGAGACAATTTAATCAGGCTTTTTTTTGATTGTACAAAGAGTGAGTTTATTAACTACCAAATGATAGATGAATTAGTAACACAATAAATGTGAACACAGCATTAGAAAAAAAAGAGTTGTGTCAAAAAAAGGGAAAAGTTAAGAAAAAATAGATTTATGGTTCTTTCTCTGAATCATTTACTGAGAGCAAATAGTTGAGTGCTATAGGGATTACAGTGGAGGTTGTCGATAACATTGATGTTGGTAACTGAAGATTTGATGTAAGGATTCTTAGTTTTACAAGTTGTTTGATATTCTGTTGTTCTGATTCATTTCAACCATGTCTGATTTTGAGCATTCAGGGTGAAAGAGAGCTCTTCTGTTGTTCTATTCCCTTTTGTCTGGTTTGCTAGGTAGCTGATTACCAGTAATTGGAGTGAGCAAATCTTTTTACCTGTAGCACAGGGAAGAGTAGGCAATAGTCCTCCAACTGTGTCCTTCACAGCAAGATAGTGCCTCTACCCAGGCCAGTACACATAGGTATCTAACCCACTTCTACAGTCCAGAAGGTTTAAAACTAACTTTTTAATTCCATCTTCATGTGTTCTTCAAAAGGGCAGTCACAAACTGCATCTTCAGTTTGGGTTATAATCTGCGGGGTTTGGGGATATGGTGATTGCTGTAGGGCAGAAAGTCATTGTCCTCTCTTTATCTTTGAAGTCACAATAGATCATAGCCCAGCCTCTTTCATATTTGAAGAGTTATTGTTTGGAGTCCCTTGCATTTTAGATGTGACATTCTGTCTCTCTCTTTCTGTCTCTCTCTCTCTCTCTCTATTTCTCTCTCATTCTAACTATCCAGAAAGGCTCTTAATTTAGGCCCTAACCCTAACGCTAAACTTAACCTATCCATTACCATGTTTGGCTATTTCAGGGTCTTGTAAAAATATATATTTCAGAATTACAAATTAAAAGTATTTATAATGCTTCCAATTCTGACCCCTCGTCATGATGCTTTAACAGCACAAGGAATGAAATTAAATTAATTCCCTTTTCATGACAATGGGTGAAAAAGGCTTAAATATACAGAATGACAAACACATACACACTTTCATTCAGTTAGTCTCAGTCAATATCATCTTTTCAACTCAAACTGGCTTTCTCTAAGTTCTGGACAGGATGCCTACAATCACATGTGAGTCCCTGGCAAATTTTCAAGTTGTACGGTCGAAGGATTAAACTCCAACAGAATAAACTGATACTTTCAGTCTCAAAACTTTTCACAAAGTTAACATGTTGTAGTTAGTATAGATTGTTGTCTCTCTCTGTATTGCTCAGATGTATGTCTGAAAGTGTTTGTAAATCTAGAGTAAAGCAAAAGTGTCCTTCTGCACTACAGAGTATCTTTTCTGATGTTTGTTTAGCTTTTTGGAGATTCTCTCAATCAGTCTCAATTCTGATTTGCTTTTGGGAAATGAGTAGCCATATCAATGGATAATAAGTAAGTGCCAGTAGCTCCCTATTCTTTTGGCTAAGTGGATCACACAATCCACTAACACTTTACTCAATGGTTCTCCTAAAGTCAGGAATCATAAGGGCAGGTTATTCTGCAGTTTGAGGTTTTCCAGCAACTTGACAGCTGAGACAGGTTCTGTAAAAACCTCACTACAGTCTTATAGAGTTGTGGCCAGTATAGAAGCATAGAATCCCTACAGTGTGGAAGCAGGCCATTCAGCCCATCGAGTCTAATATTGACCTTCCAAAGATTATCCCAACCAGACCCACACCCCTACCCTATTCCTGCAATCCTGCATTTCCCACGTCTAACCCATGTAGCCTGCACATCCCTGGACATTATTGGCAACTTAGTGTTGCCAATCCACCTAGGCCTAATACAGGGTGGCAGTCCAGATGTACCTGGTAAATGGGGATGGCCTGATAGGTTTTGTATACACTGACATCCCCAACCCCACTGTGGTGGATCAGTGTCCACTCTTCATTTACAGGTCTGTGAGGCCTCTTCATTTCCTCATCGGCACTTCAATTTTAATAGAACATAGGACATAGAACATTACAGCGCAGTACAGGCCCTTCGGCCCTCGATGTTGCGCCGACCTGTGAAACCAATCTGAAGCCCATCTAACCTAAACTATTCCATTATCATCCATATGTTTATCCAATGACCATTTAAATGCCCTTAAAGTTGGCGAGTCTACTATTTTTGCAGGCAGGGCATTCCACGCCCTTACTGCTCTCGGAGTAAAGAACCTACCTCTGACATCTGTCCTATATCTATCACCCCTCAATTTAAAGCTACTTCCCCTCGTGCTAGCCATCACCATCCGAGGAAAAAGGCTCCCACTGTCCACCCTATCTAATCCTCTGATCATCTTGTATGTCTCTATCAAGTCACCTCTTAACCTTCTTCTCTCTAATGAAAATAGCCTCAAGACCCTCAGCCTTTCCTCATAAGACCTTCCCTCCATACCAGGCATCATCCTGGTAAATCTCCTCTGCACCCTTTCCAATGCTTCCACATCCTTCCTATAATGCGGTGACCAGAACTGTAGGCAATACTCCAAGTGCGGCTGCACCAGAGTTTTGTACAGCTGCAACATGACCTCATGGCTCCGAAACTCAATCCCTCTACCAATAAAACCTAACACACCTTACGCCTTCTTAACAACCCTATCAACCTGGGTGGCAACTTTCAGTGATCTATGCACATGGACACCGAGATCTTTCTGCTCATCCACACTATCAAGAATCCTACCATTAGCCCAGTACTCTGTATTCCTGTTACTCCTTCCAAAGTGAATCACCTCACACTTTTCTGCATTAAACTCCATTTACCACCTCCCAGCCCAGCTCTGCAGCTTATCTATGTCCCTCTGTAACCTGCAACATCCTTCTGCACTATCCACAACTCCACCGACTTTGGTGTCATCCACAAATTTACTAACCCATCCTTCTACGCCCTCATCCAGGTCATTTATAAAAATGACAAACAGCAGTGGCCCCAAAACAGATCCTTGAGGTACACCACTAGTAACTGAACTCCAGGATGAACATTTCCCATCAACCAACACCCTCTGTCTTCTTACAGCTAGCCAATTTCTGATCCAAGCCGCTAAATCACCCTCAATCCCTTGCCTCCGTATTTTCTGCAATAGCCTACCATGGAGAACCTTATCAAACGCTTTACTGAAATCCAAATACACCACATCAACCGCTTTACCCTCATCCACCCGTTTGGTCACCTTCTCGAAGAACTCAATAAGGTTTGTGAGGCAAGACCTACCCTTCACAAAACCGTGTTGACTATCCCTAATCAAATTATTCCTTTCTAGATGATTATAAATCCTATCTCTTATAATCCTTTCCAACACTTTACCCACAACCGAAGTAAGGCTCACTGGTCTATAATTACCAGGGTTGTCTCTACTCCCCTTCTTGAAGAAGGGGACAACATTTGCTAGTCTCCAGTCTTCTGGCACTATTCCTGAAGACAATGACGACATAAAGATCAAAGCCAAAGGCTCTGCAATCTCCTCTCTAGCTTCCCAGAGAATCCTAGGATAAATCCCATCCAGCCCAGGGGACTTATCTATTTTCACACCTTCCAGAATCGCTAACACCTCCTCCTTATGAACCTCAATCCCGTCTAGTCTAATAGACTGTATCTCAGTATTCTCCTCGACTACATTGTCTTTTTCCTGTGTGAATACTGACGAAAAATATTCATTTAGCACCTCTCCTATCTCTTCGGACTCCACGCACAACTTCCCTCTACTGTCCTTGACCGGCCCCAATCTTACTCTAGTCATTCTTTTATTCCTGACATACCTATAGAAAGCTTTAGGGTTTTCCTTGATCCTACCTGCTAAAGACTTCTCATGTCCCCTCCTGGCTCTTCTTAGCTCTCTCTTTAGGTCCTTCCTGGCTAACTTGTAACTCTCAAGCGCCCTCACTGAGCCTTCACGCCTCATCTCTACATAAGCCTCCTTCTTCCTCTTGACAAGAAATTCAACTTCTTTAGTAAACCACGGTTCCCTCGCTCGACCACTTCCTCCCTGCCTGACAGGTACATACTTCTCAAGGACACGCAGTAGCTGTTCCTTGAACAAGCTCCACCTTTCAATTGTGGCCAGCCCCTGCAGTTTCCTTCTCCATCCTATGCATCCTAAATCTTGCCTCATCGCCTCATAGTTGCCTTTCCCCCAGCTATAACTCTTGCCCTGCTTTATATACCGATCCCTTTCCATTGCTAAAGTAAACGTAACCGAATTGTGGTCACTATCACCAAAGTGCTCTCCTACCTCCAAATCTAACACCTGTCCTGGTTCATTACCCAGTACCAAATCCAATGTGGCCTCGCCTCTTGTTGGCCTATCTACATACTGTGTCAGGAAACCCTCCTGCACACATTGGACAAAAACTGACCCATCTGAAGTACTCGAACTATAGCGTTTCCAGTCAATATTTGGAAAGTTAAAGCCCCCATAACAACTACCCTGTTACTTTCGCTCCTATCCAGAATCATCTTAATATTGTAATATTCAGGGTATGTTCCTGCCTCAGCCTTAGATATGGAATACACCAGTCAATGCTGTTTCTTCACTGCAGATAAATCCTGCTGGTAATAGTGACAGATTAATAGCAATTCAAATAGTAACTTCCCCAGCTGCCCCAAAACAACCTACAAAGAGCTGAAAGACAATAGCATGGACCTCCTGAGCTCTGTAATGTATTCCCAACATATTGACGCATTTTGCTGGATTCTCTTCAGAGCGCACTATAGTACATTGTATGGTATGAGTTTACACATCCTGTTGAAGACCAAAGTACATTTTTGTAAGCACCTTAGCTGGTGTTTTTATCAGCCTACTGTTTATTACCTCCTTTGGGGTCATCTAGATTCCTGAGAAAGGATTCATACAACCAGACTGGATGGTCTTCTGTTTGTAGAGCTACATTAGCCTCTACTGGTTGAGTTTGCCCACATGAGCACACTCAGAGAAAAAACTAGGCACTCTCTCCTGTGGCTTTCCCACCTCCCTGACTTCAAGAGGCTCTATAGAGACCAGAGCAAACGCTATTCCTTGGATCCTCTTAGGACATTGCTGAGAAGCTGGTCCACCCCATCCATGGGCAAACTGGGAGATGACTGCCAGGATTAGTGGGTCTGATACACGGTGGCACTCCAGATGATTTACGAGGATGTTGCCAGGGTTGGAGGGTTTGAGCTATAGGGAGAGGCTGAATAGACTCGGGCTATTTTACCTGGAGCGTCAGAGACTGAGGGGTGACCTTATAGAGGTTTATAAAATCATGAAGGCCATGGATAGAGTGAATAGTCAAGGTCTTTTCCCCAGGGTAGGGGAGTCCAAAACTAAAGGGCATAGGTTTAACATGAGAGGAGAGGGGCATGAGGGGCAACTTTTACATGCAGACAATTGTCCTTGTATGAAATGAGCTGCCAGGGGAAGTGGTGGAGGCTGGTACAATGACAATGTTTAAAAGGAATCTGGATGGATACATGAATTGGAAGGGTTTAGACGGATATGGGCCAAATGCTGGCAAATGGGACTGGATTAATTTAGGATGCCTGTTTGGCATGGACTAGTTGGATTAAAGGGTCTATTTCCATGCTGTACATCTCTATGACTTTATGACTCTGTACCTGTTAAAAGGAGGATGGGCATGAGCACTCCATCAACCCCTTTCACCTGCAGGCCAGCACTGACTGCACTCCCTGGTGAGATGGTCGTACATTGTGCCAGCAGTAGAGCTCATCTGGTCTTGGTATCCCTGAGTACCAATACAGCCTTGCTCCTCACCAAGTTTGGTCGCCGTTCTTTTGGATACAAAATCTTGCCGCTTTAACTGCTGTATCCACCACTCAAAACAAATCTTCTACCTCAGCTTCCTGAAACTGAGAAATGAAGTGAACAAACTGAGCTGCTGCCATCCTCAAGTCTAAGCCAGTGGTGTTTTCATGGGACATTGGAGGGTTCCTGCTCTCCAACTCAAGCTGTCTGATTTCAAATGCCTTTACCTGTTCCTTTGCCTGAAATTGTCTCGTCTCCTTTGTCTTTCCCACATTTTTTCTCTCTCTTTTTCTTGTTCCTTTTCTTGAAATTCTAATTCCTGCTGCTCCAACCGTAATCTCTCCACAGCTCTCTATCCATTACATCACACTCAGTTTTCATCTGGAGACCATTGGCTTCCTGGTAATTTAACAGGATCTAGCCTGGACTGGAGGGTCTGAGCTGTGAGGGAAAATGTATAGGCTGGGGTTGTCTACCGTGGAGCAGCAAAAGTTGACAGTGAGCCTGATAGAGGTCTTTAAGGTTATCAAAATAGGTATCAATGGGATGATACTTTTCCATGAGCAGGGAGGTCAATGCAAAGGGGTAAGGTAAGAGGTAGAGGCCCAGACGGTGTCAAAGACAACGTTTTTCACTCACATGGTGGTTGATGGCTGGAACTCATCGCCTAAAAGTGCAATTGAGTGAGAAGGCCACTTAACATTTAAGCAGTATTTAGATATTTGCTTACCATGGGCTCCAGGGCCTAGAGCTGGCAAAAGGGCTAAGTGTAGTCAGATCTTTGTTGACTGGCACAAACACAATGGCCTCCTTCCGTGCTTAATGAGTCTATGAGTCTATGAACCCAAAGAAAAGTTTCTAAAAATAGATCAGGTACTGGAGCACGATTATGAGAAAGGAAATGTTTTCTGTTAGCCTCTATTCATTCCGGTATTCATATAGGTATCATTATTAGTATCCTTTGCTCAGATTGTGTCATGTTTTGTTATATAAGCAGGGTAAATATTGAAACTTCACCTGTTCTGATAATCTTAACGAGTTCAATTCTATTTCAATAAATAAAAATGTATCTAAAACACACAGGAATGTATAGGAAGAATATCTGAAATCTCAAACATATGAAGTGGTTAGCACTGCTGCCTTATAGCACCGGGGACCCAGGCTCGATTCCAGCCTCAGGCAACTGTCTGTGTGGAGTTTGCACATTTTCTCGTGTCGGCATGGGTTTTTACCAGATGCTCCAGTTTCCTCCCACAGTCCAAAAGGTTGGTGGAAGGGCCATGGTAAATTGCCTTGTGGCGTCCAGAGATGCGCAGGTTGAGTGGATCATGATAAATGTGAGGTTATGGGGATGGGGAAGGGGCTGGGTCTGGGTGGGATGCTGTTCAAAGGATCAGTGCAGACTTGGTGGGCCAAATGGCTTCTTTCGGTGCTGCAGTGATTCTGTAATTCTAAGTATTTGCAAGGAGTGGAGAGCGGAGAGTTAAATATTTCGGTCATTCCAGTGGATGGTAACCAGTAGTACTGATGTTGACAGTTGAAGCATCAGCATTGAAATTCATTGATTTGCAGGTTGGTTGAAATTCTGTTGTTCTGATTCCTTTTGACCATGACTGAATTCCAGCATTCTGGGTGACAGAGGTCCTTTTGATTGTCCTGTTTCCTTTGTCTGGCTGGGCAGCTAGCTGGCTTCCTACACTCAGTTGAAAAGTCCTCAACTAAGACCTCTGCAACATGCTAATGTTCAAACCCAGGATAATGCCCCTGGGTACCTTCGTCTCCTCAGTCCCACTGCTACCCTCCAGTACAGTTGAAACTGACGTTTTTAACCCCAATGTTTGCCTATTATTCGAAAGGAAAAAAACAAATAGCACTTCTGCAGTTTGGAACATCATCCACAGGGCGTGATTTGATATTCAACAGGGGGGTTACCATCCTGTTGTTATCTCTGTAGTCACAAGAGATGACGGTCCAGTTTATTTTGCCATACCTCTTTCCCCATTGCAAGGTTGCTTGAAATCCCCTCTACACCTTTAGGTGTGACTTTCCAAGTTTCTTTCTCTCCAGATAGCCAACAATGTTTTGAATTTACATCTACAGCCATTTTTGGCTGTATCAGCCTCCTTTGAAATGCACATTTTTAAACTACAAGTTGAAAGTTTCCCCAACACCACAGGTCTCTGGCCCATTGCCTTGAAATATGACAGTTTCCTACAATGAAAAATGGGATCAATTGTCATTTTGGTGGAGTTGATTGAGGGGCACCCTGTACTCTTCTTTTATATGATGCCATGTAAACATATCTACTTGGCCAAACAGATTAAAGTCCAGAAGATGGTACCCCAACACTGCAGCATTTCATCAACATGGAACGGCTCTGTCTGCTTAAGTTTCGTGCTCAAGTCCTGCACAGCATTTGAACTCATCCTTAAGTCTGAGCTGAAAGGCTCCAATTAAGGCAATCCAAGAAATTTAATGCCTTCCCTGAACAGTGCAGGAGTTTAATAGTTTACCTCAAGGGTGACACCTCCAACTGTTCAGTACACCTCAGTGATGGATTGCAGTATATATTCTGATTATAGGCTCCAGTAAAGGTTGAATTTACATAAGCGAAAAAAAAATCAAAGTGCAGATGCTGGAAATCAGAAACAAAAACGGAAATTGTTGGGGAAACTTTGCAGTTCTCGCAGCTTCTGTGGAAAGAAAGCAGAATTAACGCTTCAGGTTCAGTGACCCTTCTTCAGAACTGAATGTAGCTAAGACATGGAGGTGCTAGTGTAGGATTGGGGCGGACAAATTCAGAGGTCACATGTTACACCAGGTTATAGTCCGGCAGGTTTATTTGAAATCTCAAGCTTTTGTAGCGCTGCTCTTTCGTCAGGTGAATGTTGCTAGGAAAAGGTCGGTATATATGCTGAGGATGGGGTGGGGTGGAGGAGTAAACAATAGGTGGAGATGAAGCCTACAGAGAGAACAACAGTTGAACAGACAAAAGAATGCGTAAAGGTCAGCCTGAGAGAATCAATAGCTGCTAATGGGGTCCAATCGTGGCTGACAACAGGATGGTTGTGGTGGTAGCCCACGTGATGACATGACCTGTTGTGTGGGCATTGGGGGAGGAAGGTGCTCAGGCCCTAAAATTATTGCACTCAACACTGAGTCCCAAGGGCATATATAAATCTACATGTTTGTGACAGAGTAGAGAGCACTAGTTCAAGCTTGAAAAGGGTTTTACACCATGCAGGAATAGTATAAAATAATTGCCTGAGACCACAAATGAACAGAGAAAGTGTTCAAAAGTGTTGAAATAGAATTGAATCGCGAGGTAAAATATTGCAAAACATGACGAAGCTTTATGTTAAATGGCAGTTTAGTTGAGCTAGAGTTGTTGACACAAAGGAAGGGCACAGCTGAGCTTCAATCCCACTGCTTTCAGATGAAACATAGAAAGGATTTATTACGTCTCGTAATGTCTGGGAAGGATGTTGAGATGGATTAAACAAAGATGATTACACTGGACGGAATTCTTTTCAGAAGTAACTGACACTTAGGGCATGCCAATGATCATCCAGCCAATACAAAAGATGCACTGATTCAGGAAGAATTAGATGATCTAACAGTCTCCTAATTCAATAATGATAGCCAGAAACAGCATAACAATCAGTTTCCATATCTTCATGTGTCCTGTTAGCTTTATGTGGCAAAAATGTGTATAAGTCCTCGAGGCATTGTAAAGAGTTAGGGTCCGTGAACTACATTGGTTGTAACTTAAGAGTGTTACAAATCAAATAGAAACCCTCGCATGGCCCTCCTTTTGGTTTCACATACAGAGACCAAACAATCAATCAGCCTTTCTAAAAACAAAACTCACCCCTCGCACATCAGGTGCGACTTTGTCTGCCACATATGCAGACTTCTGAGCCTCAACTTAAAAAAAAGTACAAAATGAATGTTAAAGTTGAAGATTTAAATTGCAGTCCAGAGACCCAGGTGACAGGCAGATGCTGGAGTGCAAAATGAATGGAGTGTTGAACAATCAGGAATGCTGTCTTTGGAAGATGTTAAATCAATTTTGCCATGCCAAACTGCCCCATAGTGTCCAGAGATGTGCAGGCTAGGTGGGTTAGCCAGGGGAACTGCAGGGTTACAGGAATAGAGTTGTGGGGGGGTGCAGGTTGTGGGATGGATGATCTTTGGAGGAGCAGTGTGGGCTCGATGGGCCAAATGGCCTGCTTCCACACTGTTTCCACACTTTGAGTGCGTGGCATAAGAGGCTATTTGATTTCCAATACAACCATCACATTCCGCAGGAACGTTTCTCCTGATGACTGATAGCTCCAGATGTCATGTTTTACTTTGTATTAACTTTTGGTCAATCCTTCTGTTCTCAATCGCATTCATGTATATGTTGACCACTAGCTCTTTAGGGTAGCTTCAGGAGATGTATGCATGTCGGACATTTGAAGATTTCCAGTGGCTGAGTGGGGGTTGTCCCATAAATGGGAAGAAGATGATATAGCTAGTATAGAATACCTACAGTGTGTAAACAAGTCATTCAACCCAACAAGTCCACACTAACCCTCCAAAGAGCATTTCACCCAGACCCACCACATTACCCTACATTTCCCATGGCTGACACACCTAACCTACACATCCCTGTACAATTTAGCATGGTCAATCCACCTAGCCTGCACATCTTTGGGCTGTGGGAGGAAACCAGAGCACCCAGAGGAAACCCACGCAGAAATGGGGAGAATGTGAAAACTCCACACAGACAGTCACCCGAGGGTGGAATCAAACCCAGGTCCCTGGCACTGAGAGACAGCAGTGCTAACCACTGAGCCACCATGCCATCTGCTCTTGCTTCCATGTTTTGTTCCCAGCTGTAGTTGTACCTATCATTTTATCATGAGAACCCTGAAGTACTATGGGCATTTTTGACTTTTAAATTCCAAAATATATTTGTAAAGGAGGACTGCTACAGATATAAAAAAGATAGCAGAAATAAATTCAGTGTTATCTGGCAAAAGTCCTGAGTGAAACCCATGGAATGTCACACCCGTAGAATGTCAGGGAAACTTCAAACTAGGAGAGAGAGAGACAGGAAGCGATAACGAAGTGGCTGATGTTCTCTCACCCTCTCAGCAGAAAGTTACCTTTTGCAGACATTTTTGGGGTTTTTCCTTCATAGGAATTTACAACAAAGAGATTAAAACTGAGCTCATGTGCAGTAACAGGACACAGTGTGCTCACGAACTAAGGCACCCAAATGTATTTGAGTGCTGGTGTGCTGAAAAAGTCACAGTCAAGGAACCACATACTAGTCACCTCAGCATTGCGAGGAAATGCAATCTTTGCTCTGAATTCCAGAAGACTAACTAATCAACAAGCTAGTCAGAAGGAAACAGGACAAAAGGATTCTCTCACTCTGAGTGATGCTGTCAAAGGGAAATAGGACAAAAAGTATGTCAAACAGCCTACAAAAGCCAAGAATCCTGAAATCGGCTGGTCAATTATCAACTCTTTACAAATGACTAGGAGAGATTGATCTGTATATATTTTAACCTTCATTTTATCTTGGATTTACTATTATTTATCCATGAGTATGTGGTAGCTTTTTTTTGTGTGGTGAGTAACTTATAAACTTGTTCTTTTGTTAACTCAAGTTACCCTGGTTATATTGGATCCTTTTAAAACATAAGTTCATTTGGTCTGGGAAAAAGACAGCCACAAAAGATATGTCTTTACTAAATTCATTAAGGTACAACTAACCATAGGTGTGGGTGAATAAAGAAGGGGAATCTGTTCACCCTCCCTCACCCAGAAACTTAAAGATTTGAGGTATCAGTCTGAAACTGTAATAACTTGGGGAACTTTGCTTTGGGTCTGATTGTATTACCATGCATTATTCTCTTAACTTCTTGATTAACTTTTAACAAATGGAGTGTGATTTTTCAAGTGAAATCCAGGTATGTTGCAATTTGCTGAACTCATACCTGTTGAACGGTGATACACTGTCATTTCTCACTAGTTTTGTGATTTGAAACAAGGCCAAAATCAGGTAAGGCTTTGCAATGGTTGCTTTTATTGAAGTTGGCATTACGGAACTCGCTGTATTTCTCACTGATAGCAAGTTAACATTCAGTGTGCCAGCCTGCAAAATTAATGCTAACCTTAACCCATGGCATATGTTTGTAATGGGGTAAAGTTACATATCCCATACATACATATATATATATATATATATATATATATAAATAAAATGATTGGTTCATTTCAAACATTGTATATAATCAATTTAATTTATAGTTTCTCTCTGGATCACATCTTTCTAGTTTTGTGTTTCTGTGGCCAACATATATAGTTATCAGGCCACCATTTGTTTTGATGTCAAAATTTGGTTTGCCTTAATCTCAACTACTTTTAGCAACTTTGGCATCACATTTAGGCTTACGTAGTTAAGATGTTGTTTGGCAAACTTTGCCTCACAACTAATGGGACTGACTGAGGACAAGACAGGTTACAAAAGCTGGTCCGCTGGATTGGGGTGACCTGACTGGAATTTGTATTTTTGTTGTTGGAGTATCCAATGCTCCACTTCCATGAATGATTTCTGGTGTTGAGTCTTGAATAAATGTACCAGCAGTCTATGATTGGATACGACTTCAAACTTGCCTCTAAACATGGAAGTGTAAGGTAACCCATGCTCTTGAGAGGACATCTCCCTCTCTGGTTGAAAACAACGTAGCTCTATGGGTGTTGGCGACACTCTCGCCATTGACCAATGGGCTCACGACCTTGCCTTTTTGCACAACAATTGCACCTAAGCCAAACGAGCTTGCTTCCAGGATCTGGTGCAATTTACCGACAAACATTGGCTCTGCTGTGCAGCTTGTTTGTAATGATTTAGTCCACTTCACTTGGTGGTTTCTTTTGTTTCTTTTGTCAGATTTTGCACACGGGCAGATAATATAGCAAGGTCAGGAATGAAGTAGCCACAGTATGAACTGATTCCTGTGAGACACCAGGCCATCCTGCACGCCAGTAGGGTCCACAGTGTATGCAACTTTGCACAGTGTTTCAACTTACTGTGATCAGGTGGTACTCCATCATTCAGGAAGGTACGAATGAAGCATTTGAAACTGTTTTCATTGATCAAGGACTTGTCTTTGCTGAAGTTGAAGTTACATTCTCTAAGACACTGTAAACATGTTTCCTTTTATTTATTCATTGGTGGGATGTGGGTGCCTTTGGCTGGCCGATATTTATTGTCCATCCCTAGTTGCCCTTGAGAAGGTGGTGGTGAGCTGCCTTTTTGAACCGTTGCAGTCCGAATGCTGTGGATTGACCCACAATGCCGTTAGGGAGGGAATTCCAGGATTTTGACCCAGCGACAGTGAAGGAATGGCGATATATTCCAAGTCAGGATGGTGAGTGGCCTGGAGGGGAATTTGAAGGTGGTGGTGTTCCCATATATCTGCTGTCCTTGTCCTTCTACACAGAAGTGGTCAAGGGTTTGGAAGGTGCTGTCTGAGTCTCAAATTCACTTTCGGTGTAATCATAGATGAAAATAACATCACTAGTATTTCGCCTGACTTCGTATCCTTTTAAGTGCGGAACAAATGAGGACAAATTGAGCAGTTTAGAGTTGCTGGAGTTTAGAAGGATGAGCAGAGATCTGATTACAGTTTAAGGTTTTGGCAAAGATCTGTAGCTTGGGTTGTGGGTGAAGTTGTTGACTTGCTCACCGAGCTGGCTTGTTCTCATTCAGACATTTCATCACCACGCTAGGTAACATCATCAGTGAGGCCTCCGATGAAACGATGTTATTCTACTCTGCTTGGAATTTATACTGTCCGGTCCGTTATGGTGAGTTGTGTCATTTCCGGTTTTGATCTGTGTGCGTTTGTATATTCTATAAGTGCGTTGAATGCATTGTGGACAGACAGGAAGGAAAAGAGTGGGTCTGGGTGTGATGCTCTTCAGAGGTTGGTGTGGATTTAGAATACACAATCAACAGCTAGCAGCAAAACAACATGACGAACATTCCTTAATATCAGTACACTCAAACAAAGATAGCCATCAGTTTAACTGGGACAACGTAACTATAGTAGCCCAAACCAAACTTAAACACGCACGGGAATTCCTAGAGGCATGGTTCTCAACCCATAATACAATCAACAAACATATAGAATTGGACCCCATATACAAACCCATACAGATCAAAACCGGAAATGACAGTACTCACCATAACAGACTGGAGAGTATAAATTCCAAGCGAAGTAGAACAACATCGCTTCATCGGAGGCTCCACTGATGATGTTACCTAGCATGGTGACAAAACGTCTGACAAAAACAAGCCAGCTCGGTGAGCAAGTCAACAACAAGCATTTCTGAAGACGGGTCTAGGCCCGAAACACCAGCTTTCCTGCTCCTCTGATGCTGCTTGGCCTGCTGTGTTCATCCAGCTCTACACCTTGTTATCTTAAGTCAACGACCTCATCTGATTGAAGTGTATACGATGCTAAAGGGGATTGGCAAAGTAGACATGGAGCAGATGTTTCCCCTTTTGGGGCACTCTAGAACCAGAAGCTATAGTTTTAGGCTAAGAGTTGCAGATTTAGAACAGAGATGAGGAGTAATTATTTCTGTTAAAGGGTAACAAATCAGTGAATTTCACTACTGCAGAGTGCATGGATTCTGGGACATTGAATAAATTTAATGAGGAGATAGATTTTAATTAGCAACAAGAGTTATGGAGAGTGGGAAGATAAGGGTGATGTGGTCGCTCAATGGTTAGCACTGCTGCTTCACAGAGCCAGGGACTCAGATTTGATTCCAGCCTGAGACAACTGTCTGTGTGGATTCTGCATGTTCCAGTTTTGTCTGTGCTAGTTTCCTCCCATAGTCCAAAGATGTTCAAGTTATGTGGATTGGCCATGCTAAATTGCCCATAGGCTTGGTGGATTAGCCATGGGAAATGCAGGATTACAGGGGTAGGGTAGGAGAGTGAGTCTGGATGTGATGCTTTTCAGAGGATTGGTGAGAATTTAGAATCATACAACATGGAAGCAGACCCTTTGGTCCAACCAGTTCATGGCAGACATAATTCCAAACTAAACTAATCCTCTCTTCTCCTGGCCCATATTCTTTTAAACCTTTCCTATTCTTGAACTTATACAAATGCCTTTTAAACATTGTAATTGTACCCATATCTATCACTTCCTCAGCAAGGTCACTCCACATGAGAGTCACCCTTTGTGTAAAAAATTTGCCTGTTATTCTCTCTCCCCTCACCTTAAAAATGTGCTCCCCAGTCTTGAAATCCCCCCATCCTAGGGAAAAGACAACTACCATTAACCTTATCTATTCTTCTCATTATTTTGTAACCTTCTATCAGGTTGCCTCTCAACCTTCTCCGCTCTAGTGAAAAGAGTCCCAGCCCATCCAGCCTTTCTTTGCGGACTTGATGGGTCGAATGGCCTGCTTCCACACTGTAGGCATTCGATGATTCTGTAAGTGGAGTTGAGATCTAGATAAGATCAGCCATAATCGTATTGAATGGTGGAACAGATTCAAGGGGGAAAATTGCCGATTCCTGCTCCTAGATCTTATGCTTGTATGCTGATCAGAATCAAGTGCTGAAACATCTCAGCCATTGGCTGTCTCCAGGGATTGAGTCTCTTGTGTTGAAATGGTCCTACATAAGTGTAGAGTACTTTAAAATACCTCAACTCTTCTGTAAGCTTGATTTGGTGGCAGCCCATATTAAATGTAGCACCATGCACTTCCTCTATGAGGTACCAAGTGTCATTCCTGTTGTATTGGGCCTTCCTGACTCTAACAGCTTTCTGTCTTTCTCAAGTACATTGCAGTGTTGGTGGCGGCATAGGTAACCTTTGATGATTTGCGTTTTATTTCCCTTTCAAACCCCTGTTTCACTCCCCCACAGTCACCTTTGTCTGCTGGTTGCCTCAAACACATGTGAACCTGGTCAGTTGCCTTCTTGCTTCATGCGTCAGCAAATGATTGTTCTGGATATTATATTTTGTTTGAGCCTAATGTAGGACGTTAGTGCCTTTGGAACTGTATCATAGTCATT
The DNA here is from genome assembly GCF_021869965.1 of Rhincodon typus. NCBI lineage: Eukaryota > Metazoa > Chordata > Chondrichthyes > Orectolobiformes > Rhincodontidae > Rhincodon > Rhincodon typus. Next base: position 4,444,463 of record NC_063343.1, read on the forward strand.
GTGCTCAGGAATAGAAGTTTCAGGAATGCGTTCAGCTTTTTCACTGTCATAAGGGAACAGCAAAGCCTTTTCCCTTTCATACTCTATGATGGTATTATCTGCCAATGGCCCCTTTAAAAAGGTGAAGACCCATTTGCTGACTTGTGAATACGTAGATTGGCCCGAATGTACTTTAAAATGTGGGAGGTCTGGCATTAGCAATGCCATTTTCATCAGGAACAGTAATGAAATTTAGCTGCTGTGAAGCTTTCCTGCTTGTTCAGTTCAGTTTTGCGTAACTTTAAGACAGCCAGAGTGTTTCCTCTAGGTCTGTAACTTAGAAGCCTGCTTTGTTTTCTCTTTCCACAGTGAGTAGGCAAGACCATCTAAAATGATTCATAGCTTCTTAACATGTTTCTGAGGAAGGGTCACTGGACCTGAAATGTTAACTCTGTTTCCTCTCCATAGATGCTGCCAGATCTGCTGAGTTTTTCCAGCAATTTCTGTTTTTTGTTTTTTTCTCTCCTTAATATGGGTTACCCCAGCTGTCCTTGTGAATTTCTTCAGTTGAGAGCCAAACCACAATTACCAGCATATGAGAAAATTGGCTCCTTTAAAATAACAGCTTCTCCTGTTGCTCCTGGCAGACTTCCCCTGCCAGCACAATTTTGTATGGTGTCTTCAAGGGAACAATATGTACATATTGCAACTTCAAAACACTACAGGTAGTGAAAGTTAATCACAAAGCCAGGGAATTATACAGAGCAAGACTGGAGCATGTCAGCCATTAGGCTGGTGTCGTCTCTCTAAAAGTGTCATCCATATCATCTCACTGCTCTTTCCACATAGCCCTGCAAATTTTCCCTTCAAGAATTTACCTCTTTTGTGTTCTTCTGTGCCTGTGTAAAGTTGGCGATAGTAAATCAGTAGATGAACTTTGAAAGACTATCCCCCACCCCTGGGTTTTCTGGATGTCTGATCATTCTTCCAGCACAACAAGGTGCAGGGCTGGATGAACACAGCAGGCCAAGCAGCATCATA
>NC_063343.1:4445882-4492431 GCF_021869965.1 Rhincodon typus
TATGATGCTGCTTGGCCTGCTGTGTTCATCCAGCTCTGCACCTTGTTGTCTCGGATTCTCCAGCATCTGCAGTTCCTACTATCTCTGATAAATACACACGCCAGACAATGAGAGTTATGTGAAAGAGCTCTGGGTGATTGAGTTGGCAGACAGAAAGAAATATCGAGCATATGGATCGAGCCTCAGAACTTGTGGAAAGTCCAGTCGCTAGTGAAAGATGTTTACGACAAAAACAGAAGATTGTAAGTGCATTGTCAGCAACAGAGTAATACGGTGAATGAGAAAGAAATGCAAATAAACTTCCTTACCCTGAAAGATGAAAATGTATACAAGAACACAATAGTCATGGGAACCGTACAGTTGCTTCAAAAGGCTGGACATAAGAAACAGTTGTAATCATTCGGATCACAAAGCAGATGGGAAATCGGTGGCTCAGTGGTTAGCGCTGCTGCCTCACAGCTCCAGGGACCTGGTCTTGATTCCCCACTTGGATGACTGTCTGTGTGGAGTTTGAATATTCTCCCCATGGATGTGTAGCTTTTCATCCACAGTCCAAAGATGTGTGGGTTAGGTGGATTGGCCATGCTAAATTGTCCCATAATATGCAGGCCGGGTGGGTTAGCCATGGGAAATGCGGGGTTACAGGGATAGGATGGGGGTGTGGGTTTAGGTGGGATGCTCTTCAGAGGGTCAGTGTGGACTTGATGAGCCGAATAGCCTGTTTCCACACTTTAGGGATTTTATGAATAAGACCAAAACCATAAATTTGAAGCTGGGCCACACAGCAACATAGATGACTTTTCCTGAAAATTTGAAAGGAAAGTATTATTGAGAGAAAGATGGTCCAAGAATGAGCAACATCATACTGTATGGCAGAACTGACGTGTGGTCATTCCAAACTTCTGGGAACCAAACTCATTATCTTGAAGAAGGCACAGAAGATGATCAATTAGCTGAAGAAAACATGTTTGTCCAATCAACTGCTCTGTACTTTAAGCTTTGACTCTGATATTATGGGTCAGAATGTCAAAGAACTCAATTCCAATAGAACAGAACATATGCTGAGGGTCATCAGTTCAAAAACTTTCACTTTCTCCAGTGTTACAATTCCCCTTGGGACCATTTATGTACAGTTAAAATTTTTAGTGGAACTGCAGAATATGGACCATTAAATATACAAACAGGAGAACATTGAGCATTGAGTGTACAAACAGAAGATCACAGGCCATTAAACATACAAACAGGGGAGCATGGGCCATTAAATTTGCAGAGACAAACACATACAGTAGTCAGCAATTACTCGTAACGAAACACAGCCCTCTTTTTAATGCTTTAGCCCATGCAGTTCTAAATGAAGCAGTGACAGTTTAATGACAAGTGACATAAATTCACAGTCAGGCCGTATGTTTTTTTTTTGCAAACCATTCTGAATTGCAAAACAAATCTTAGCTTGTGTTAAGCTATGCTGGAAATGAGTTAAAAGGTCAGCTTGTTCTTGGGATAAAAGCTGCATTCTGTGGCTCCTTCTATTCATAAAAAACATGGGAAAAGTTGACAGGAAGAAAAGCCGTTCAGCCCCTTAATCCCCATTCATCTACTGCATTAACACCCCCCCCATTCATGTGTTCCAAAGCAATTTGAACACGTTAAATGTAGCTGCCTCAACTAATTTACTTGCTAGTTCATTCCAAGCAACTCTGTTTCATTAGTTTTTTGTTTCTGAAGAAGGGTCCAGACCTGAAACGTCAGCTTTCCTGCTCCTCTGATCCTGCTTGGACTGCTGTGCTCCTCCAGCTCTACACCTTATTATCTCAGACTCCAGCATTGGCAGTTCCTGCTATCTCTGTTTCATTAATGATGTGATGGTGCTGGTGTTGGATGAAGGAGCAAAGCACCAAAAGCTCGTGTTTTCAAAAAAACCTGGTGTCGTGTGATTTCTGAATTTAACATGTGGCTGTTTATCCATATTTAATTAGTTATTTGCTTACTGCCAGACAATCCCGAAAGGTTTAGTGTTCATTTTCAAAAATGTAGTTTTAAAATTTGTCACTTTTTTTGCCATATATTGAACATCAAATAAGGCTTAATGTTACTAAAGCTTGACAGAGCACTGCTTGGAAAGGGGGGCTAGATGCTCTCAAATGAACAAAGCAAGTCTAGCACCTCTTGTCAAATGCCTCTGCATACCAGTGTGATGAAATTATGATGAGTTTCATTGCATATATTGTGTGCCTGTGTGCTTCTCTCCACCTGACAAAGGAGCAGTGCTCCCAAAGCTTGTGATTTCAATTAAACCTGTTGGACTATAACCTGGTGTCTTGTGACTTCTGTTTTATTAAAGAATTTCTATTTTTTTCCGATATTAATCTAACGTTGTAATTTTCTCATTTTAACTATCTCTACTAGTCCGGTTTTATTTTGATGTTCCAGTCATGGAACTGTTCTTCCCACAGCAGTTCATGTTAAATATACCATCTACACATAAATAATGGCTGCTTTGTTAGCAATTCATCTTTCAGCGACAAAGTTCAAAGGGTCGTAGAGATTTTAAGCATGGGAAGAGGTCTTTCAGTCCATTGTGTCCATAGAGGTTATCAAACCTCTGTCTATTCTAAGCCCCTTTTCCAGCACTTGGCCCATAGCCTAGTTATGTCTTTTCAAATCATCTAAATAGTTCAGCTTAGTCTTTAAAACTAGAAATTTAAAATTTTCAGGAATAGATCATACTAGATGAAATATTATGTGAATATCCTCCTTTCTGGATGAGTGAAGCTTAAGTTTCTTGAATTTTTCCTCAGTCAATGTTCAATTCCTTGACACATGTGATCACTCTTGTTCTCTTGCTCCCCCTTTGTAAATGAAGTTTAAAGGAGACTCATCAACCCCAGCAAGGTGGGAAGAATGCTTCAGTTCTGCAGGAGCCTGGAGCCTCACAGACATAACCGACTTCTTATGTTTAATTCAAATAATGCTGGGGTAGATAAAAGTGCAGACCTTAAAGTAAAAGCACTATTCATGTCTTAGATACAGTAAAAGTCCTGTGTAAGACATAGGCCTCAGGTGAGGTGACAGAAGACTGGAGGGTGGTTAATATTATTTAAGAATGGTCGGAAGGAAAAGCCAAGGAACTATAGTATAACAGGACCTTGATCAGATGGGCTGAGGAGTGGCAGATGGAGTTTATTTTCAATAAATATGAGCCTGACATCAGCTGTGGGCAAGTTGTCAGAGGGGATTCTGACACGGGCAGGATTTACATGTATTTGGAAAGGCAAGGACTGATCGGGGACAGTCAGAATGGCATTGTGATTGGGAAATCGCGTCTCACTGACTTGATTGAGTTTTTTGAAGAAGTGGCAAAGAAGGTTGATGAAGGCAGAGTGGTAGACATTGTCTACATGGACTTCAGCAAGGCATTTTGACAAGTTTCCGCTTGGTAGACTGGTTAGCAAGGTTGGATTACATGGAATCCAGTGAGAGCTAGCCATTTGGATACAAAATTGGCTCGAAGGTAGGAGGGAGAAGGTGGTGGTAGTGGTAGTGGTGGAGGGTTGGAGGCCTGTGACAAGCGGTGTGTCACAAGGATCGGTGCTGGATACACTGCTTTTTGTCATCTATATAAAATGATTTGGATGTGAATATAGGAGGAATAATTAGTAAGTTTGCAGATGACATCAAAATTGGTGGTGTAGTGGACAGTGAAGAAGGTTACCTCAGAGTATCACAGGACCTTGATCAGATGGGGTGAGGAGTGGCAGATGGAGTTTAATTTCAATAAATGTGAAGTGTTGCATTTTGGTAGGGTAAGTCAGAGCAGGATTCATACACTTAATGGTAAGGTCCTGGGGAGTATTGCCAAACAAAGAGACCTTGGAGTGAAGGTCCACAGTTCCTTGAAAGTGGAGTCGCAGACAGACAGGATAGTGAAGAAGGCGTTTGGTACACTTGCCTTTATTGGTCAGTGCATTGAGTATTGGAGTTGGGAGGTCATGTTGTGGCTGTACAGGACATTAGTGAGACCTCTTTTGGAATACTGCATTCAATTCTGGTCTCCCTGCTGCAGGAAAGATGATGTTAAACTTGAAAGGGTCGGAGAAAATTTACAAGGATGTAGGCAGGGTCAGAGGGTTTGAGCCATAGGGAGAGGCTGAATAGGCTGAGGCTATTTTGCCTGGACCATTGGAGGCTGAGGTGTGACTTTATAGAGGTTTGTAAAAGCATGAGGGGCATGGATAGGGTGAATAGCCAAGGTCTTTTCCCCAGAGTGAGGGAGTCCAAAACTAGACGGCATAGGTTTAAGGTGTGAGGGAAAAGGTATAAAAGGGACATAAGGGGCAACTTTTTTCACACAGAGGGCAGTGCATGTATGAAATGAGCTGCCAGAGGAAGTGGTGGAGGCTGGCACAATTGCAACATTTAAAAGGCATCTGGATGGGTATATGAATAGGAAGGGTTTCGAAGGATATGGGCCAAATGCTGGCAAATGGGACTAGATTAATTTAGGATATCTGGTCCGCATGGACGAGTTGGACCGAAGGGCCTGTTTCTGTGCTGTGCATCTCTATGAGTCTATGACTCTAAATTGAATAATGTGCATTTCACTGTAAAAGAACAGAATGATGCAAGCTGCTCATAAATAATTGACAGCCCTGAAATCAATTGAGGCATCCAGAAGCAAAATAAGTTACAATTTATACCGCTCTTGATAACTTTAATGCTCCTACATACTTTTGTAAGGCTATATCATGAGGGACAACAGCAACAATCAACCAGGTGCCTGGGTTGGAGGAATTGGCAAAAGGGCAACACAGAACATCGAGCATAGAAAATAGAACATAGAACAGCACAGCTCAGGAACGGCCCCTTCGGACCACTGAATATGACACCAAATTAAACTAATCCTTTCTGCCTGCCCTTGATCCATATCCCGACATTCCTTGCATATTCATGTTCTTATCTAAAAGCCCCTTAACGTATCAGATTGTGCCTAACATGACACAGTGAAACAGGGAAACAAATTGATTTCTCTCTTCACTTCAATCTGGGATAAAGTAAATAGATGGGAGTAGGACAATTCTTGCTTTTTCATAGTGATAGAATCAGTGGCTCAAGAGTAAATTTCTTCAGTGGCTATTGAGTGTTTCAGTGAGAGATTCCTACTCATTGACATCCAAAGGAACACGGTAAAAGGATGTCAATAGAACACAGGATTGAATACAATCTTATTCACTTTGTGATGGCAACTATATATTTAGCAGCAGAAGTTCTAAAGTCTATTGTTAATATTGTAAGCCCTGAACTGATCAGCAGGCAGCTCTAGCAGTGAGGGTTTGGACATGTTCATTTCTGCATTCTCAGGAATGTGGTCAGGCTGGAAAAATGCTGGCCCATCCCGAATATCAAATAAAGTCCAGCGGATGCTGGAAATTTGAAACACAAAAATAAATTGCTGGAGAAACTCAACAGATCTGGCAGTATCTGTGGAGAGAGCAACAAGGTCAACATTTTGAGTCCAGTTCCTCTTCTTCAGAACTGCCATGGATGTTTCTGTCACTGGTGAACAAACAGAGCAGCAATCTTTGCTCCTCACCCTCACCATGAACAATGAGTCCAACAGAGTAAATGGTGCTGGTCTGAGATCACTTATTCTGCTTTATCTTTCTGGTTTGGATGTCTTTTTACTAGCCCAGCAGTATTCCTATTCCCTAACAAAACCAGAATATGCTGTAAAAACTTGGCAGGTCGAGGAAGCATCTCATAGAGTCATACAGCATGCAAACAGCCCCTTCGGTCAACCCTAACCCTAATCCTAACCCTAATCCTAACCCTAATTCTAACCCTAACCCTAACCCTAACTCTAATCCTAACCCTAACCCTAACTCTAACTCTAACCCTAACCCTAACCCTATCCCTAACCCTAACCCCAACCCTAACCCTAACTCTAACCCTAACCCTAATCTTAACCCTAACCCTAACCCTAACTCTAACCCTAACCCTAATCTTAACCCTAACCCTAACCTTAACTCTAACCCTAACCCCAATCTAACCCTAAACCTAACCCTAACCCATGTTAAACATTATCTCAAACTAAATTAATCCCACCTACCTGCTCCTGCCCACATCCCTCCAATCCTTTCCTATTCAAGTACTTACATCTAAATGTCTTCTAAACACAATTGTGCCCACATCCACCACATCCTCAGGAAGTTCATTCCACACATGCAGACTATTCTCTGTGTAAAACAAAAATTGCCCTTCGTGTCTTTTGGGGAATGCAGGGTTTCTAGGTGGGATGCTCATCGGAGGGTTTATGTGGACTCGATGAGCCTAAGGGCCTGCTTCCACAGTGTGGGGGTTCTATAAAAAAACAAATTAAAGTATTCAATGTGATACAGGGGCCCAGAGAATTGTACGAACCTTGTCCCTCACATGCTCTCAGGCTGCAGAGAGTGGAAAACCTTTTTGGAAAGCTCCTTGGCTAGCAATAGTACCTGACTTATTTCAATGCAATGCAGCTCTCAGTTATGGTGCCTTTGTTGTGGTCTCTTTATTTACACAGCATAACTGGATGATTGTTTCCTACATATTCTGACTCTAATAGAAACAAAAGCAATGCGTGCAAACATGCCACAGATCAGTCCTGATGGAGCAGAATGTGCTAATTCTTGCACAATCTTCAAAGGCTTTGGACCAAGGCCACAATATAAAATCTCAACACCACACACACACACACACACACACACACACACACAGACATACACACACACACACAAAATTAGTATCTAAAAGTAAATCTCTCTTGTCTCCACCATAGACACAAAAGAAAACAACAGATGTACGTGGAGATTACACAGAGAAGAAAAAGAAATGATGACATTTGTGGTTTACTTGTTTAACAAAAGTCTTCACAATCATGTGGTGCTATTTATTGGTAACTAGGGTGTAACCACAGTTATTTAGAGATCAGTCAACCTAGTTGCTTACGACTAGGGAGAAGGTAAAAGGTCTTTGTTCAATTGTGAATCTGGGTTGTCTCTTGCGGTTGACAGGTTAACAGTGATGAGTGAAGATATGAACACTGTACAGTTTTGCACAGTGCTTTTGGGACTCAGGGGAAATTTGAGCAGAGGTTAAGAGGCAGAAATACAGCTGGATTCACAGCATTGCACATTTTCAGGGAGAAGGGATTTGATGGGCTAAATTATCTTCCCTTGTCCCATGTCCTTGTATTTTTTATGAAAAGTGAAGGAGATTTTCTCCAGTGCCTCATGCACTCTCTGCCAGAATAGGGTACAGAATGAGTTAAAATCTTATCCTTGAATTTCTCTCTGTCTCTAATGCTTAGCTGAAGGAGATAGGATACAGTTGACAGAAGAGGAGGGTCAAAATCTTAATTCAATTCCCAGCAGAAAACAGTTTGTGATTTAGGTTTATTTTTTGTCATGTGTCATTCAAAACGAACAATGGGATAATCAAAATTATCATAATATTATCCTGAGGGCAACTTATTTTGTTTACCTGTTACATTTTCCTTTTGTATACCTTATGTCTTCTAACTCCTTCCGGCATGGATCTCATTTTTGCTTTTAAATCTGTCTATACCTGTGAGGAAGCGTTGAAATGTATGGTTAGTATTAGAGTTTTCTCGTATAAGGAACGGAATCAAACAAATGTTCCATCTAGCAGATTGTCCTAGAAACTGGAACCAAACTATCTGATAGAGTGTGAGCTACAGTTAACTTGCAGTGTGTGTACTTAATCTGAAAAAGACTGCTTTTTGGAGCATGAGAAGAAAACATAGCAGTGTAAACTCTCATTCTTATGACTTATCGCTATGATTTTTTTGTTCTCTTGATCTTCCCAAAGGTTTTGCTCCCTGTCTTCTCACCTCCACTGTTGTCTTTCTCTGACCCCACTTTCTCCATCAGCATTCTGTATTCCTACCTGCACTGTATCTCTCTTTCCCAACCCTCACTTTCTCTGTTTCTCCGTGGTTCCATTCATTTTTTCAATCCTATCCCATTTCACTCATTCTTCCTTTCTGTCTCTAATCTAAATTCCGCTGTTGGTCACTAATTGTCACAACTACTAGCTATTCACCCTCCTAGCCAGATCGTTGTCCACTCCTTTTTTTCTGTCCAACTGTTCTTCTCTCATTTTGGGCTCTATCCCCACCTATCATTTGCTCTTTACCCCCTCCCCCCACCCTATCTTCTGCATTAAAAACAACAACCTTTTCCTAGTTGCCATCAGTTCTGAGGAAGGGTCACCGGGCCCGAAACGTTAACTCTGATTTCTCTCCACAGATGCTGCCAGACCTGCTGAGCTTTTCCAGCAACTTCTGACTTCCTACATCCACAGTTCTTCTGTCTTTTTTTAGCTAGGTCTATGGATTTTGCTTATCACACAGACGCCGGCATCCTGAATACCTTTTCATGAATTCTAGATTCTCTTTGATCTTTAAAGAGTTCAGTGCCTATTCTTGCGAGAGACTGCACTGTTTTACTCGGCTGCAACAGTTCCAAGTCCCTTGCATCTCTAATAAAAACAGAAATTGCTGGAGACACTCAGCAGATCAGGCAGCGTCTTCACCAGCCTGGTCAATGCACCCGAAACATTAACTCTGTTTCTCTCTCCACAGATGCTGCCAAGACCTGCTGAGTTTCTCCAGCTATTTGTTTCAGATTTCCAGCATCCACGGTACTTTGTTTTATTACCTTGCATCTCTAGTTTATTCTTAATTAAGAGTAAGGATGTCCCACTCTCTGTAATCCTGTAAACTCTTTACCTACACCATGATATACATCACAATATGTGTATCTCTCTGGTATAATGTTTATCTCTTCAAGCCGCCGTTACATGTTTCCCCCTCTTTGCTCTGCTGTTGTCAGACTCATATCATCATTAGTACCTTCATGTCCCATCATTCCATAGTTCCAGCCTCTGTAATAATAGCTGCCCATTTTATGTACTGAAATATATTTCATGTACAGTTTTCAATACCCACTGTACTTCAGAAAATTGTTTTCGTAGAATCCCTACAGTGCAGATACAGCCCATTCAGTCCAGCAACTCATCGAACCACATCCCACCCGGACCCATCACCCCATCCCCCCACCCTATCCCTGTAACCCTGCATTTCCCATGGCTAACCCACCTAGTCCGCACATCCCTGGACACTATGGGTAATTTAGCATGGCCAGTCCACCCTAACCTGGACATCATTGGTCTGTTGGAAGAAACTGGAGCACCTGGAGGAAACCCATGCAGACCCAGGGAGAATGTGCAAACTCCACACAGACAGTGGCCCAAGGTATGTAATTATAGGTTAGTAGTAGACTCTGAAATATTCTGATCTTCATTGAGCTCTTAGCATCAGTGAATTACAGGGCAGGAATTGTTCTGATCAGACTGTAAAATCATGGGAGATTAACTCATAAAGGTTTCCTTTGGTCTGTGTTTTTAGGAGAATCATAAATGTGTTTTCTGGTTCTGAACGGATTAATGTTGGAGATTGCATTGAGTTCCACCTAATGTGATGATATCTTATGGTCTTGGGTGTGAAAGTCACGAGGAGAGCTTTAGATCTTGAAAGGGACAGATGTGTCATCTACATCTTCCGATTGTCTGTGCACCGATATCTAACTTGCTAAAGTAACTTGTACCTAATTGTTAGCATGTCATAAAATGCATCTTGTTAAAGCTCTTCTTATTAAGATTGACTAGGGGCTATTCCTCTATCACTGTAAATGAAACAGGCCTTTAGATCAGGGAAGAGGAAGGCAGCAGTATCATTTTACCCACAAATACCACATTTTCTTGCAAAATGTTCACCACTGAAGCAGAGCTATGATAAGACAGATTGCCTTGCACAGATTTAACATTGCTCCACAAAGCAACCAGACACCATCTTGTTCTGATGCTAGCTAAACATGACATTCCAGAAATTACATGGCAAGTGTTTTAAGTTAAATAGGATTTCACTTTATCTACGTCCTATTTATTCTGCATATTTCAGTGTGGGACAGTTACAAAGTCTGAATGCTGCTGAGTTAAAGGCCAACATGTTGAGGGCCCAACTGAACCACTGTAATTCTTAAGTGACAACAGTGTCCAAATGTGAAAGCTGGCCATTGGCTGTAAGGCATTTTGGGAGGACGTCCTGAGGCAACAGATATTCTCTTAGACACATAGGAATAAATTAGTCCGGATAATAAGAGTTATAAGGAAAAGTTGGATAGGCTGGGACTTTTTTCACTAGAACTTAAGAGGGTGAGATGTGATCTTATAGAGGTTTGTAAAATCATGAAAGGTATGGATAGGGTTAATGGTAAGTGTCTTTTCCCGAGGATGGGGGATTTTTTAGACTAGGGGGCATATTTTTAAGGTGAGAAGACAGAGATTTAAAAAAGACATGAGGGGCAAGGTTTTTACACAGAAGGTGGTTCACGTGTAGAATGAACTTCCTGAGGAAGTGATGGATGTGGCTACAATTACAATGTTTAAGAGACACTTAGACAAGGACATGAACAGGAAAGGTTTGGAGGAATATGGGCCAGGAGCAGGAGGGCGAACAAAAAACAAAGAATAATGCAGCACAGGAACAAGCCCTTCAGCCCTCCAAGCCCACACCGACGCATTTGGCCCTTCTGTACTAATACTGTCTTCGCTTACAGGATCCATATCCCTCTATTCCCTTCCTATTCATGTATTCATCCAAGTGCTTCTGGAACACTGCTATTGTGTCTGCTTCCACCACCTTCTCTGGCAGCGCCTTCCATGCACTCGCTACCCTTTGTGTGAAAAACATGCCTCACACGTCTCTTTTAAACATTCCCCACTTTGCACCTCAAGCCTGTGTCCCCTAGTAATTGACCCGTCCGCCCTGACAAAAAGCCTCATACTTTCCACTCTATCCATGTCATTCACAATCTTATAAACTTCTATCAGGTCACCCCTCAACTTCCTATGTTCCAGTGAAAACAAACCCAGTCTATCCAACCTATCTTCATCGCAAAAATCCCCCATACCAGGCACGATCCTGGTAAACCTCTTCTGTACCCTCTCCAAAGCATCTACATCCTTCTGGTAGCGTGGTGATCAAAATTGTACACAATAAGGGAACTGTACGCGATGACCAGAACTGTATGCAGTAAACCAGAACTGCAGGCAAAAAGTGGTAGTAGTTTAGTTTGGGATCATATTCGGCATGGGCTGATTGGACCGAAGGGTCTGTTTCTGTGCTGTATGACTCTATGACTCCAGATATATGCTGGGTTACTGAGCTAAATTGGAATGCACATTCCACTATAACAGAATTAAATGTCGTAGAATCGTGATCCAGATTGATAAGGCAGGTCAACCCTCATCAAGAAACTTATTTTCCTCCCACTTTGTTTCACCCTGGGTTTTGCTTAGAATTCTGCTATTTTACAACAAGTTGAAGCTTGAAATTTCAATTCTCACTAAACTGAGAGATACAACCCATTGACTTCTGCTCCAATTTCTTTATCCAGGGTTTTGTTGATCCCTTAAGGTAACTTTAGAACCAGCCATTTGTATGCCAGCAGCAAGTGTGATTACTTGAGATCAATGAGAGAGTGTATTGTGTCCACTATCTAACAAAGTTGACATTGAAGCAATGGTATTCTGACGTTATTTTTGGAAGAAAATCAATTTTATTGATCTTTGTTCTCCCTATTTTTTCCAGAGTTATTATTTGAGGCTCTAAGAAGCTCCCTTTATCTCAGTATGTGTCTGGTAGACCAATGACTTACAATTTCAACTTTCTACCAAAACTGATGAAGGAGTGCTTGGAGAATAGGACCAAGGGAGTTGTAGGCTTTGTGATAACAAGGTGTAGAGCTGGAAGAACACAGCAGGCCAGGCAGCATCAGAGGAGCAGGAAAGCTGACGTTTCGGGCCTAGGCCCTTCTTCAGAAATGGGGGAGGGGAAGGGGGTTCTGAAATAAATAGGGAGAGAGGGGGAGGCGGATAGAAGATGGATAAAGGAGAAGATAGGTGGAGAGGAGACAGACAGGTCAAAGAGGCGGGGATGGAGCCAGTAATGGTGAGTGTAGGTATGGAGTTAGGGAGGGGATAGGTCAGTCTAGGGAGGACGGACAAGTCAAGGGGGAGGGATGAGGCCAGTAGGTAGGAGATGGGGGTGGGGCTTGAGGTGGGTGGAGGGGATAGGTGGGAGGAAGGACAGGTTAGGGAGGTGGGGACAAGCTGAGCTGGTTTTGGGATGCGGTAGGGGGAGGGGAGATTTTGAAGCTTGTGAAGTCCACATTGATACCATTGGGCTGCAGGGTTCCCAAGCAAAATATGAGGTGCAGTTCCTGCAACCTTCGGGTGGCATCACTGTGGCACTGCAGAAGGCCCAGGATGGACGTGTCGTCTGAGGAATGGGAGGGGGAGTTGAAATGGTTCACGACTGGGAGGTGCAGTTGTTTCGTGCAAACCGAGTGTAGGTGTTCCGCAAAGCAGTCCCCAAGCCTCCGTTTGGTTTCCCCGATGTAGAGGAGGCCACATCTGGAACAGCGGATACAATATACCACATTAGCAGATGTGCAGGTGAAAATCTGTTTGATGTGGAAAGTCTTCTTGGGGCCTGGGATGGGGTTGAGGGAGGAGGTGTGGGGGCAGGTGTAGCACTTCCTGCGGTTGCAGGGAAAGGTGCCCGGTGTGGTGGGGCTGGAGGGGAGTGTGGAGCGGACAAAGGAGTCACAGAGAGAGTGGTCCCTCCGGAAAGCAGATAAGGGAGGGGAGGGAAAAATGTCTTTGGTGGTGGGGTCGGATTGCAGCTGGCGGAAGTGTCGGAGGATGATGCGTTGGATCCGGAGGTTGGTGGGGTGATTCGTGAGGACGAGGGGGATTCTGTTTTGGTTGTTATTGCGGGGAGGGGGTGTGAGGGATGAGTTGCTGGAAATGCGGGAGACACAGTCGAGGGCATTCTTGACCACTGAGGGCGGGAAGTTGTGGTCCTTGAAAAACGAGGACATCTGAGATGTATGGGAGTGGAATGCCTCATCCTGGGAGCAGATGCGGTGGAGGTGAAGGAATTGAGAATAGGGGATGGCATTTTTGCAGGAAGGTGGGTGGGAGGAGGTGTATTCTAGGTAGCTGTGGGAGCCGGTGGGCTTAAAATGGATGTTGGTTTCTAGGTGGTTGCCGGAGATGGAGACAGAGAGGTCCAGGAAGGAGAGAGAGGTATTAGAGATGGGTGTTCATCCAACTCTACACCTTGTTATCTCAGATTCTCCAGCATCTGCAGTTCCTACTATCCCTGTAGGCTTTGTGGTTTGGTTTACTTCTGTTGAATTTTAGAAATCATGATAATTAATGTCTCCACTTTTTGAAGCACATAAGTCAATGGATCAAATGCAATTTTGCGTGAAAAATCAATTCCCATTATCTCAAAGATTTCCATTCGGTTACAGACGGGCACAATGATTCTGTACTGGACAAGCAATTCAGACAAATACAGGAATTGCTGGGAAAGCTCAACAGGTCTGGCAGCATCTGTGCAGAAAAATCAGAGTTAATGCTTCGGGTTGAGTGACCCTTGGAGGACAGGGTAAGGAGTAAATGTTAGGTGGGGATAGAGCCCAAAGAGAGAGAGAAGAACAGTTGGAAGACAAAGGAGTGGATGACGATTAGGCTAGGAAGGTGAATAGCTGTTAATAGGGACTGGTAGTGCCTAACAATAGGCTGTGTGTGATAGCAGACCATGTGATAACATGGCCTGGTGTGTCGGGGTTGGGATAAGGACATGAGTGAGCTAAAACCTTAAAAGTGTTGAATCCCAAGCAGAAATTGAGATGCTGATCTTCCAGCTTGCGCTGACCTTCGCTGGACAACTGCTGCAAGCCCAAGACAGAGATGTTGGCCAGGGAAGTAATCCAGACAATTGGATACTAAATTCAGACAGACTGGTTCAAAGCTTGCCAGGGGAACTTAAGAGCTTGAATTCAGTTTTTAAAATTGTCGTCAGTGAAAGTAACAATAGAGCATCTGTATTGTCATTAAAAAAAATATCAATTGATACTCTTTATGGAAGGAAACCTGTTGTCATTGCCTGGTCTTGCCTGTATGTGACTTTTGTACCAAACCAATACACTTAACTCTTAATTGCCAGACAGTCATAGAGGTTAACAGCACAAGACAAGGTCCTTTGGCCCATCGAATCTGCACTTGTCAGAAACAACGACCTAACTATTCCAATCCCATATTCCAGCACTGGGTTCATAGCCCTGTTTGCCTTGGAATCACTAGCACACATCTAAATACTTCTTAGATGTTATGACGGTTTCTGTGTCTACAGCTCTTACTGCAGCATCCTCACAAGCCCCCCTGTTATATCACTCCATCATGACTGTTCAAGAACAAAACACAATGATTCCAAAAGTGAACTGTGAGAAGCAGATATGGAGTAAGTAACGCATGAAATCAAAATTTATCGATGTGTGCTGCATTGTGAGTTGTTGTTTTAACAAATGCATCAAAACAATATGAGTCAGAAATTTCAGAATGCGGTACTTGACTCATATCGTTTTGACAAGTGCAGATTCGATGGGCCAAAGGGCCTTGTCTTTGTCCATGAGATACATTATCGCAATATATGCTGCAGTGCACTCACAACACTGACCACTGACCTTCGGAGGAACTAAATGTAAACCTTCCCTGCGCTCACGCAATTTCCAGAAGCATGCAACTCATAATTTACACCTACGTTGCCATCTTAGCATTTACTCCCAGCATCTTGTTTGATAGTTTTGAGTCACATTGTGTCCTCTCGTGTTGCTCAGAGTGAGTGTTCATCATATTCGGTCATTGGAATCCTTCAACAATGATGTGGAGGGGCCGGTGTTGGTCTGGGGTGGACAAAGTCAGAAATCACACAACACCAGGTTATAGTCCAACAGGTTTATATGAAATTACAAGCTTTCAGACCGGAGCGAAGTGGAGAGAGGTGCACAGGCATGGAATATATCGGTAGAGAGATAATGGCAAGACAATTCCAGGTAATTAAGAGTATCAACAGATAAGTACAAATAGTGTGAGGGGAGTGTCGACAGGCTCAATAACAAGTGAAGGGATGACCTAGGAACTGATTAATTAAGGCGGAGAGAAAATTACAAACTGTACTTATCTGCTGACACTCTTAATTGCCTGGCATTATCTAGCCATTATCCCTCTGCCGATGTATCCTGTGCCTGTCCACTTCTCTTCACTTCACCTGATGAAGGAGCAGTGCTTTGAAAGCTTGTGATTTTAAATGAACCTGTTGGACTATGACCTGGTGTCACATGACTTCTGACTTCAATGTTGAGTACGTGTTACCGAGTGTATTGCTAACAGAAAACACAGCCGTATTACACTGGATGTTCACTTAGGAGTGATAAAGTGTTGAACGTGTGGTTGACATTGAGTGATGTTTGAATCTTCCTTTAATGAGCGTACATATGATTCTAATGAATGCGGATGACATGGAAAGCTAAGGATGCTTTAAAGCATTCAGAGGTTAAAATAACAAGGCCAATAAAAATGTTATCGTGGAAAAAATGGAATAATTGCTGGCAATTTGGATCCAGGAACACTCCGATCAGCTCAGCTCCCAATCAAGAGAGGGCCTTAAGTTTGTATCAGGACCTGAAAAAGGAGTTGGGAGAGGAGGAAGCAGCAAAAGAGAAACCATTCAAAGTTGCCACGATTGGGTTTTGCAGGTTTCAGACACGATATAACGTCAAGAACATTAAAATTCAGATAGAGTCAGCCAGTACCAGCCTAGATTCTGCAGAAGCGTTTCTGCAAAAACGTAAGAAAATCATCGAAGAAGGTGATATAATCCTGGACAGGGGTTTACTGGGGCTGAAATCAGGTTGTATTGGGAAAGTATGCTGTCTAGGACATAAACTTCTGTAAGCAAGAAGACTGCTCCTGGTTTCAAGGTCTCAAAGGATCAGCTAACTCTCTTTGCAGGAGGCAACACTAATAGCTATGAAACTTAAGCCACTGCTCGTGTATAGGAGTGAAAATCCACGAGCGCTGAAAAGCATTGTAAGATCCCAGCTTCCTGGAACTCCTAGTACAAGGCCTGGATAATGAGGCAAATCATCCCTAAGTGGTTGGTGGATTATCTTGTGCCATAATTGAAAAGGTACTGTGAGGAAAGTAATCTTACTTTCAAGGTTCCTCTTGTGTTAGATCATTGCCAGTCTCCACGACCTGGATTTCAAACAGTTGTGTCCAAACATCAAAGCTCTCCTCACGCTGCTGAGAACAACATGGCTTATGCAGCCTATGGAACAGGATGCCATTCCATGTTTCATGGCTTATTATTTGAGAAAGACATTCCATAAACTGATTCGTGAGACTGACGACGACAACGAACCCACAGTGCAGGAATTCTGGAAAAAACTGAACCTTTTGGACTCAACTCTATTGTTTGGTTCTTCCTGGAACAAAGTCTCGAAACTTATTTGAGAATGGTTGATGGAAGAAAACATATCCTGATGCAGTACATTGCTTTGAGAGGGCTGGACGACACATCACACGGTGAAATAGGGCAACTGGCAAAGGAAGTGAGCTTCCAAAAAGCAGGAGAAAATAAAATTGACGAGCTGTTGGAATTGTGTAGAATGAAAGTCTGGCTGACTTAGAGCCACACTTTTGAAGATGAAACTATGGATGGTGATGATGGACAGCTCGAAACTTCTCAACAAAGAAGCTTGACAGTTCCAGTGCAAAGAAATATTTTGGAGCATAACAATTGACATTATCCAAAAACATGACACAAAAAAGCGCAACAAAGCATCTACTTCCTCAGAAGGCTAAGGAAATTTGGCATGTCCAGAAAGACTCTTACCAATTTTTATAGATGCGCTACAGAAAGCATTCTCTACAGGATGTGTCACAGCTTGGTATCTCAACTGCTCTGCCCAGAATCGTAAGAAATTACAGAGGGCACAGTCCAATCCATCACGCAAGCCAACCTTCAATCCATTGACTCTGTCTCTACTTCTTGCAGCCTCAGGAAGGCAGCCAACATCATCAAAGACCCCTCCCGCCCCAGTTAGAATCTTTTCCAACCTCTTCTGTTGGGCAGAGTGTACAAAAGGTTAAACACATGTACCAATAGATTCAAGAACAGCTTCTTCCACGCTGTTCTTGGACTTCTGAATGGACCTCTCAAATTTCAAATCTAATGTTGATCTCGCTCACTGTGCACCTCCTCTGCAGCCACAACATTGTATTCCTCGCTCTGTTCTATTCCTAATGCACTTTGTATGGCATGATCTGCCTGTACTGCAAGCAGAACAAAACTTTTCACTGTACCTAGGTACATGTGACAATAATAAATCAAATCAACAAATCAAAAATATTGACAGCATGGAATGTTAGAGATTCTTCAGCACACTACTGTGAAGTTATAAGAAGTAAAACTGCAAGTAGAAAAGCAGAGAGCCCTGCATTCTATCTTTAAAAAGGAATGCCGATCACTCAGTTGAAACTCAAGCTGCACCTTCTGGCACTCCTGTAATGAAAACTGCTGTGCCTATGTCCGCTACAGAGATAGTGGTTCCTGAAGGATAGTGGGGTCAGTGATGTTGAGATAGCAGTTGATGACCCTTTAGTGCATTTTCATCCTCCACCTAATTCTCTCCCAAAAGCCCCTCTTAAAATTTATAGCTTAAAATAAAATACATTTTTACACTAAAAATTATCTTCTGTTCGAGTCATTGCTTCAAAAATGTCACAAATACATTTTCTATTACTGTTGAACAAGGCAAATATTTTGCACATGTTGTCTGTACATTGCCTTGTGTAGTATTTTCCATCTAAAGTTCATATTTTGTTTGAGACTCAACATTTCCCTAAGTTACAGTCCCTATCCTTACCTTATTTCATTGTTTCTTTTGGGAGAAATTCCCATTATGCAACCCTAATGCTTTTGCACTTCCTAGGATGAGAGGGGGCTGGTCTTGGGATGAGGTCAGGGGTGGGGTGATTTTGAAACGAGTAAAGTCCACATTGAGACCATTAGGTTGTAGGCTTCTCACCCCTGCCTCCTTGACCTGTCTGTCTTCCCTCCCACCTATCCACCCCTCCCTCCTCACTGACCAATCTCCATCCCCACTTCCTCCCTACATCACCTTTACTAGCTTCGACCCCGCCTCCTTGACCTGTCCGTCTTCTCTATCACCTACCCGCTCCACTATATACCTGCTATCACCACCCCTCCTCTCTCTATTTATTTCAGAGACCCGTTCCCCTCCCCCATTTCTAAAGAAGGGCCTAGAAGCAAAACATCAGCTTTCCAACTCCTCTGATGCTGCTTGGCCTGCTGTGTTCATCCAGCTCTACACCTTGTTATCTCAGATTCTCCAGCATCAGCAGTTCGTACTATCTCTGTAACAATTTTAACCGCACTCATTCAGCAAATGTCTTCTTTTCAAACATCTTCTTTACTTTTCAGGGTATAGTAGAATGATTCACGGACCAATTAAGCTATATTGGAAATGCACCTTCTGTGGCCAATGTGTCCTGGTGAGACTTGATTCTGGAATCTCTAGCCCAAAGTTACAAGTTGGGCTACAATTATGCCAGATCATAAACTGACTAGATTTTGCGAACAATAGATTTGCATCCCACTTGATTTTACCCAAGACCATAAAATTAATGTTGCCAGCAATCTAATCTATTTACCAATAGCTGTGTCAGATTAAGATTGCTTCCAGAATGTTGAGGAAGGGTCAGAGTCAACGCTTTGGCTTTCATCCTAGTTGGAAAATAATCATTTGTGATGCAATCTGGCCTGGAAGTTAGGGGCAAAGAGTGAAGATTCTTTCTATGTTTAGCAGCGACACATTTCGTGATTTCTTAGTCAGTAGAGTTTTGTTCTGTCTGAAACTTGTTAGTCTTCCAGAGCAACCTCAACTGAGTGTTGCACACCGGCACATTCCTAAGCCCAGGACTATGTGCTGAGGGATGCACTAAAGTTTGGGGCAGCCTGCTGCCAAGATGAAATGGGGAAAACTACTATCTAAGGTCTTTCTGCTGAAGTTAAATAGGGGCCCATTCAGTTATCATTCAGTGTTCCTTATTTAAATTCCGTAGCGTAGAAATTCCAATTGGCAAACCTCATGAACAGATGTTTAATGTAGTTGTACTACTTTCTTGAAAGTGTTATTTCCATGCAGGTAATAACCTGCAGAGAAAAATTGGTTTAATTTTCACAGTAAAATAGCACACTCGGAACGCAGTGCAAGTGCATTAAGACTTTGTACGTGAAATATGCCAATTGCAATTCCTCGATTTCAATTCCAATCTCACACACAAGAGTCTAGAATTCCAGTTCTGTTATTCATGCTGTCTTTTGCAAGCAACCATCCTCGCCTACAAAATGGGATTTCTTTAGTGCAATACTGCACTAAACAGTCACAATATTTTCATGCTGAAATCAGAGTTAGCATGGAGAGCTGGTGAGTTTCTGTGGTTTCGTGTGAGGAAGTTCAGACTCCATCTGACACAAGCACAGGTACCAAAACTGGCAAGGTCCAGGTAAAGGTAACTGTAGGCTCACACCTGAACTTCCCTCCCTGGGGTGTCGGCTGTGGTTCAATTAACACTTGTCTGGAGAAAGATGCAGTGGTTTTTGTCAACGTTTGTCCCAAGCAAGCACCTCCGCGACACAGGACTCTGTGCTCTACGGTCTGTTCCCCGGGACACATACAGACACAGGACTCTGTGCTCTACGGTCTGTTCCCCGGGACACATACAGAGACAAATGTTGACTGTGCCCTGAGGACCACCAATTCAGTGAAAGATGCTCTTTTTGGTCTTCTAGAGCAAGGAGTTGACCTCAACTGAGTGTTGCAGACTGATACATTTCAAGGTCCAGGACTACGTGCTGAGGGACACACTAAAGCTTGGGGCAGCTGCTGCCAAGGTACAGTGGGGAAGGACCACTGCCTGAGGTCCTGCTCCTCTGATGCTGCTTGGCCTGCTGTGTTCCTCCAGCTCCACACTGTGTCATCTCTGACTCCAGCATCGGCAGTTCTTAATATCTCTGAGTCATGTTATAACACCACTGCGAAGCCTCTTCTAGGGATGCCCACCTTGAAGAAGTTATCCTCCTCCCTCCGGAAAGACCTCAGTGGATCTCTCGCCCACTGCAACCCTCTGGTAATCTCTTCGGCCCTGAAACTGCTCGACCTTCCACAGCCCCACTGCTCCTCCCTCTATTTATTTCTGAGCTCCCTTCCCCCTCCCCCATTTCTGAAGAAGGGTCCCGACTCAAAATGTCAGCCTTCCTGCTCCTCTGATGCTGCCGGGCCTGCTGTGTTCCTCCAGCTCCACACTGAGTTATCTCTGACTCCAGCATCAGCAGTTCTTACTATCTCTGCCTGAGGTCTTCCTGCTGAAGTTCAATGGGGTCCATTCAGTTATTGGACCCTCCTAGTACCTCAAAAGCATGTCAATATAGTCTGGTTCAAATAAGAGATGCTTTTGATTTGTTTGGATAGAGTCAAACTCCAATGTTTGTTTGTTTCCTTGATATGCTACTGTACAGAACTGAACTGTGTTTGTGACTATATAGTATATAGAAAGATATTTTTTATGAATAAAGAATATTTTGATATAAAAATGTAGTCAAATTTAGCCTATTAGTAGGGATAATGTGATTGTGCATTGTTACTTCATAACCTATAAGGATATGAATAAGATCAAACTTCACTGTAAATGGTAATCTTTTAGTTCCCACATTGTAGAATAAAACAAGCAAACATGGTAATTTATATTTTGCTTTTTCTGACTACAAAATATATCAGCCTGTTTTCTGGAAGATAGGAGGGCTGCTTCTGGGAATGAGGAGCCAGTAGAATTATTTTGTTCACAATGAGTGACATCTATCTCCATTTTCTATTGCCATAAGACAAGGTATTGAGAAGGAAATCTTGGTTAGATCAATGCAGGGTTACACTAATGAGAGAGACAAAGGCACTGAATCCAAACAAAAGCCAAAACTTGCATCATTTTTAAATGGATCCACTACTCAAGATTCAAGTAGTCAGTGGGGTAGATGAGTGACTGATCTACTCATAGGGATACCAACTCTCAGGATTGTCCAATAATCTCTAGGCATTGATGGTTCATCCACTGCATAATGTGAGCAATGAGGGAGCAAAATTACACGTGCATTAAAAGCTAGTTTGTTTCATCATCTTTCAGCACCTCTGTCCACCAGCTATTAAGATATTGGAACAGAAGAGAATCAAAGGTGAAACAAAAAGAATTCCAAAGAACTGCGGAGGTTGGAAATCAGAAAGAAAAACAGAAATGGCTGGAAAAGCCAGCAGGTCAGGTAGCATCTGTGGAGAGAAATCAGAGAGAAAATTTCAGGTCAAGTGACCCTCACTCGACCCAAATCATTAACTCTGCTTTCTCTCCACAGATGCTGCCAGATCTGCTAAGCTTTCCCAGCCTTTTATGTTTTTGTTTCTGATTTAGTGCATCTGCAGTTCTTTTGTTTTCTTTCCCCAGCAATTTCTGTCTATGAATCAAAGGCTTTTTGATTGATTAGACTCTTTGGAAGTGGGAGATCACTGACAAAACATCTGGGAATATATCAGGACAGAGTTGGCAATACTAATTAAACTCTGCTCTTCCACTTGCTAGACTTAAAATCTGGAAGGAGCTCGTGGATCTCCAGCTTAGGGAATTGTATGGAGTTGTTCCTTACCTTAAATCAGCAGTTCCTCAGTATTGCACATAACAGTGTCAGAATTTTGCTGGAGAGACAGAAAGTACATAAAGCACGGGAGGATTGACAAACAGAGACAAAGAAAGCTTACAGAGCTTACTATTAGATAGCAAGAAAGAAACCAGACACCACAAAAAGGTGAAGGTCAGGTTAAGAGAGGCACAGAGTGATGAGACACAGTCAAATATTCGTTTGGTTTTACAAATTGGATTTTGTTTTTGGCAATTTTTTGATTTAGTTGAATCATGTCCTGAAAATAACATAATTTGAATTTAGCATTGCTAAAGAGATCATTTTATTGATAATTTAAATTAAGAGTTCATCTCAGATGAAGTAACTTTCGCGTGCAAGTTTGTGAACAGGGTGGGAGATACACAGCGGAGAAAACAGAATGATACTGTTAAAGGGTGTGCATGTATTTTTATGGAAAGAGGGAGAGAGAGACACAAGTAGAAAGAGAAACATGAGTTTAACATCATTAAATGCACCAGAGAATAATACACAAAAGGTCCCCTTGAATAGCATACAGGCCAAACAATGATTACACTTGGTTAAAAGCCTTAGTGATTCAGAATAACAGTGGAATTTTGGGCAGCATTAGGAATATTAAAACCAGGTTATTTTTCAAAAAAGATTCTGTCACTTAAGGCCTATTGTAAATGTTAATGGTAAGTGATGAATGCATGGAAGATGTGTGGATACAGCAGAAAACCATCTTTGGAAAACATAATTGCTAAAAGTGATTAAAATATTGACATTGTGAAGATTCATTGAATATTGTGAAACAGTTGGCATTTCCAAACTCAGCATTTAAAAAAAAATCAATAGCTTTCTGATTTCACAAATGCTTTTAAAATCATTATTAATTGCTAATGTCTGCTCCAATATTT
Source organism: Rhincodon typus (assembly GCF_021869965.1). Classification (NCBI taxonomy): domain Eukaryota; kingdom Metazoa; phylum Chordata; class Chondrichthyes; order Orectolobiformes; family Rhincodontidae; genus Rhincodon; species Rhincodon typus. Next base: position 4,468,542 of record NC_063343.1, read on the forward strand.
TCATTCAGACTATGGCTCGTCATTTATTGAGCATTTAGGAAATGATCCCAATCGTTGTTCGTGCATTATAAATTGAAAATTAAATTAAATTACGCTGAATTCCTTTTAATTTTAGTCAATACATTGAAAGAAGAGCCAGGATGCCCTTCAGCAGCTTCTACACGATACAGAACTTTGCTGAGTATCCCCCTGGCCATTAAAAGCAGAAAGGTCTTCACCAATTTAACAATCTTACACAGATTCTTCCCGATGAAGAATGGGGCCAGGGGTATGGTGCAAGTTTGCCCAATGGGTGCCCTAAATAGGCTGGGGAATCACATTGTTTATTGAGAAAAGCATGCTTTATTAGTCTAATTCAAATGATTGTTATAACCTGCAAATCTCACAGCAATAGGTTGCATGAGTTTTTTTAGCTGTCCATTTTAATCTTATTAAGGGATCATACCTGGATTAAAGCACAGATGGCCATTTTTGCACAACTGCTGTGTTTCTGACACTTTTACATGTTTGTTTGAGTTTTGTCCACACTGACCTGTAGGCTGTTCATGACAGCATTTAGGTCATAGAATCCCTACAATGCAGAAAGAGGTCATTTGGCCCATCAAGTCTGCACTGATTCTCTGAAGAGCATCCCAACCCAGAATCCCACCCGAGCATCATAGCCCCACATTTCCCGTGGCTGACCAACATAGCCTGCACATCCCTGGACACTACAGGGCAATTTAGCATGACAAATCCACCCTAACCTGCACATCTTTGGAGTGTGGGAGGAAAGTGGAGCACCCGGAGGAAACCTGCTCAGACACAGGGAGAACATGCAAACCGCACTCAGTCACCCAAGGGTGGGATCAAACCCAGGACCCTGGAGGTGTGAGGCAGCAGTGCTAACCACTGAGCCACTGTACTGTCCCGTATGAAGCTCCTCCACTCTCCTTCATCTTATCCTATCAACATATTTTTCAACTCCTTTTGTTTCTCGTGAGCGTCACTAATTTGTCCTTAGTCGAATTTAGGCTGTTTTGTTAATCAAATGGAGCAGTCCAGAAGATTCTTTTCATTGAATGTTGATTTAGAAATCCATGAATGCGTTCTTCACTGGTCGATATACATGTTGAGATTCATATATTTCCACCCATTACAAGATTGACCTTTTTGACAATCTCATAAACTAGGGTTCAAGCTATTTGCTCACTGATCAAGTGTACATCAAAGCTATTCTGCACGGCAACAGCTACCCCAATCAAGTCACTGCCTGCTGTACAATTTCCTGAATGCTGCAAATTTCAGTCTTGAAAAGTTTCCAGTTTATCTCCTAAAATTCTGGAAAAGTAAGGTTTATCAAAAATGTGAGCATCATATGAGAAGCATTCTCTACAAACAAGTTTCTGTTGTCAAAGCATTCTGCCTACCACACACTACTGAGTAATATGGTATATGAATTTCAATGTTACTGTGATGCCAGAGATATAGGCTGTTCATCGCAACAATAGATGCTTCACATCAGTGAACAATATCCCTTTGGTTGCTCACAACATGCAAAGTACTCACTGTTCTCAATCAGCCCATTGCAAATCTTAGAATGTACAGTCTAACATCAGATATGATTCCACAACTGGACAATGACTTTGTGGTGCAGGTTCACAGTTTCTTGAAAGTGCAGTCACAGGTAGACAGGATATTGAAGAAGGCATTTGGTACGCTTGCCTTTATTGGTCAGCGCATTGGGTATAGGAGTTGGGAGATCATGCTGCGGCTGTACAGAGTATTGATGAGGCCATTTTTGGAATATTGTATTCAATTCTGGTCTTCCTGCTATTGGAAAGATGTTGTTAAACTTGAAAGAGTTCATAAAGGATTTACAAGAATGTTGCCAGAGTTGGAGGGTTTGAGCTATAGGGAGAGGCTGGGGCTATTTTCCCTGGAGTGTCGGAGATGGAGGGGTGACCTTATAGAGGTTTATAAAATCATGAGGGACATAGATAGGGTGAATAATTAAAGTCTTTTCCCCAGGGTAGGGGAGTCCAAAACTAGAGGGGCACAGGTTTAAGGTAAGAGGGCAAAGATTTAAAAGGGACCTCAGGGGCAATTTTATCATGCAGCGGGTGGTGTGTGTATGGAATGAGCTGCCAGAGGAAGTGGTGGAGGCTGGTACAATTATAACATTTAAAAGGCATCTGGACAATTACATGAATAGAAAAGGTTTAGAGGGACATGGACCAAATGCAGGCAAATGGGACTAGATCAGTTTTGGATATCTGTTTGGCATGGACAAGTCAGATTGAAAGGTTTGTTTCCATGATGTACAACTCTACAACTCTAAATAGTTCTGACCGTGCTAAGAATTCAACGAGCAACCAATTCAGCATTAACAGTAAAGATTGCAGTGTAGTTCACTCACACATACCATTCCCTCTAAGTGGCACAGATGTTTATGTGTGCACTCTGACATTCTGCGCCTGGGAATCGGTGCCAGATCACCAGTCACGTTGTTGACCTCCGCTCAGGAAGCCTCTCCTGCACTGACCCGTGCAGCCAGTAATAAAATTAAAGGGCATGCTGTTCACACATACTAAAAATTGCACAAAGTCACACAGAACATGCTGTTCTCTGCAAACAATATGAACATTTCCATGCATTGCGCTGGACAGAAGCTCAGAAACAGCCTTTCCCTGGTACATTCTCCATGGCAATGCTTTGAAAAACAACAGTCATCTCTCCTCGTTGGAATGTAAACAAAATCTTGGCAGTTAACTCTTCTCTGTCACAGTTCCATGTTCATGCTTCAGCCAATCCAAGTCCACTTGCCAACAAAATAGCACCCTCTTCTCATACAGTATAAGTTTGGATTTGGTAATCTTGCGATTCTGTGCTGATACACCACTAGTCAAAAAGCTCAGGTGACTGTTGTCTTGAACTGAATTCTTGATTCTTCTGAACTGAAGTCAAACTAAACTAGTCCTCCCTGGTCTGCTTTCTCTGTTTCTTTTTGTGTAAACACAGCAGTATGAATATTTCATCAATTACCCCTACATATGTCCTGCAAGGCACTTCATTGAATCAGTTGTAGTTTGGAAATAATGTATTTAGGTCACTGTTCTAATTTATTTTCATATCTTAAGAAAGTGTACCTTCACAGAACTGAAACTAAAATCCATTGGATACTATTTTAAAAATCCAAATTTCCAAATGATAATAAAATATACTATACATTTTAATCACATTTGATAGCATTGTCAATGACCCCTTCCCTCACTTTGCTGATGATTAGTGTCGGGTCCTCAGTTATTTAGACTTTATATCATTGACTTGAATGAAGGGAACAAATATAGGGCTGCTAAATATGCTGATGACCAAAACAAAGCTAAGAAAATAAGTCATGTAAAGAGGTATGGTTGTGTAAATGAATGGGCAAGGAAATGGAATGTTGTTTATTTCAAGGGAAGTGGAAAACAAATATTGAGATGCTTTGATACAGTTGAGCAGGGCATTGGTAAGACCATATCTGGAAAACTGCTTTTGTCTTCTTATTTAGAAAGAATGTATTTATTTAGAAGCAGCTCAGAGAAGATTGCCTTGATTGATCCCTGGAGTGGGCAGGTTATCTTTTCGTGCAAATTTGGCCAGGCTGGACCTGTATCCAATAGAATTTAGAACAGTAAGAGGTGGACTTATTAAAATTTGTAAGATCCATGGGGGACTTGACAAGGTGGATGCTGAAAGGATGTTTTCTGTTGTGGGAGAAACTAGCATTAGGGGACAATTTTTTTAAAAAAAGTATGTAGTTGCGAAGGATATTTTTGGCTCCGAGTACTTCAAATCATTGGAACTCCCTTCCCCAGATTGTTGGAAGCTTGGTCACTGAATACAGAGGTAGAGAGGTTTTGGGAGTGTGCAGAAATTTGGAATTGAAGCCACAGTTAGATCAGCCATGATTTCATTGAATCATGAAGCAGTCTTGCCAGGCTGAATAGACTAATTTTTACGTCCATTTAAATGGCCAAGAGTAGACTGATGGGGCAGTAATTGGCTAAGTTAGGTATGTCTCCCTTCACATGCATTAGACATACCTAGGCAATTTTGCACATCGCTGGGTAGATGCCAGTGTTATAGCTGCACTGGAAGCTTGCCTGTACACTTCGAACTCTCAAGGACAAATTCCCAGTCCTATTGCCAGAATGTTGTCAGGCCTTGTTGCCTTTGTGGTATTCAGTGCCTTTAGCTATTTCTTGGTATCAGCTCATCTTCTTTGTAGGTGTGTCAAAAAGTGATCTTTTTACCCTAGAATATTCAGTCTTCGATCTCTCTGACCAGGGGCTCAGCGGTTAGAACTGCTGCCTCACAGCGCCAGGGACCCGGGTTCGATTCCACTCTCAGGCAACTGCCTGTGTGAGAATTTGTGCATTCTTCCTGTGTCTACGTGGGTTTCCTTCTGGTGTTGTGATTTCCTCCTACAGTCCAAAGATGTGCAGATTAGGTGGATTGGCCATGTTAAATTGTCTATTGTGTACAGAGATGTGCAGGCTAGATGGGTTAGCGATGAGAAATGCAGGTTTATAGGCGGGATCCATGTGCAATATTCTTTAGAGAGTTTGTGTGGACTCAATGGGCCGAATGGCCTGCTTCCACCCAGCAGGGATTCTACTCTTGCAGACAGTTATGTGGCTGGTCAAGTTGTATTACAGGTCAATAGTGACTCACAGTAAAGAGGTGCATGGATGAATATGTGCTCATTAAATGTCAAGAAATGTGGTTAACTCCTTCTTTGTTTGAGGTGGTCATCACTGGGTTTTGTGGAGCGTGGCTGTTACTTGCTCCTGAGCAGCCTACGTCCATATGCTTTCCATACCTTGCTGTGTTTCGTCAGGGTCTGTGGGTTAAATACTGCAGTCATTAGTTAACAGCCTTACTTGTGATACAGCAAACATCATCAATCAAACATTGGCAGATGCTTAGGCTTGGACATTAGCTTGAGGATTTTCTGAAGCAACAGCCTGGAGCTGAAATGATTGGCCTCCAATGACCACAAGCATTTTCCTTTCTGTCAGGTGTGATTAGCAACTGGAGAGTTTACACCCAATCCCCAGTAACTGCAGTTGACTGTGGCTCCTTGTTGTCACACACAGTTGAATGCAGCCATGATATCAAAAGAATTCAGCCTCTATGTCAATGTTTGGATAGTAACATCTCGAACTGAGTCATCAAAGTGGAATCTAAACTGAACGTTGAATGAGTACGAAAACAGAAGTTGCTGGAAAAGCTCAGCAGGTCTGGCAGCATCCGCGGAGAGAAATCAGAGTTAATGTTTTGGGTCACTTCCTCAGAACTGATGATAGCTAGGAAAATGTTGGCTTTTACTCAGAACGTAGGATGTGGAAGGGGGTAAGGAGTAAATGATAGGTGGGGATAGATGCCAAAGAGAGAGAAGTTGGACAGGTAAAGGAATGGATAATGATCGGTTTGGGTGAATGAATATCTCAGGAAGGGTCACTCAACCGGAAGCATTAACTCTGATTTCTCTCCACAGATGCTGCCAGACCTGCTGAGCTTTTCCAGCAATTTCTGTTTTTGTCTCTGATTTACAGCATCCACAGTTTTTATTGGATGAGTACTCCTCCCATTAGTTTGCTGATGATTGAGTGGGCAGATTTTTTTCTTTACTCATTCACAGGATGTGGGCATCGCTGGCTAGGCAGCATTCATTGTCCATCCCTAATTACCCAGAGGGCAGTTAAGAGTCAACCACATTGTTGTGGGTCTGGAGTCACATGTAGGCCAGACCAGGTAAGGATGGCAGTTTCCTTCCCTAAAGGATATTAGTGAATCAGATGGGTTTTTCCAACAATCAACAATGGATTCACGGTCATCATTAGATTCTTAATTCCAGCTATTTATTGAAATCAAATTCCACCATCTGCTGTGGTGGGATTCGAACCCAGGTCCCCAGAACGTTACCTGGGTCACTGGATTAACAGTCCAGCGATAATACAACTAGGCCATGTGATGGGAATTGGTCAGGCTGCATTTCTTTAATGTTTTGTGGAAGGGGTATCTCTGGGCAATATTCCACATTGTCAGGTGTGACTGCATATTGAAAGATCTTCGCTATAGGGATGGTTAACAAGGTGTGGAGCTGGATGAACACAGCAGGCCAGGCAGCATCAGAGGAGCAGAAGGAGGGTCCAGACCCGAAACAGCAGCTTTCCTGCTCTTCTGATGCTGCCTGGCCCGCTGTGTTCATCCAGCTCTACACCTTGTTATCTCAGACTGCAGCATCAGCAGTTCCTACTATCTCTGCAGGGATGGTTAGTTGCTGTTACAACATTCTTTTCTAATACATTATTCAGCACGATTGTCTTATTAAAAGTGTTAAGGCACATCACTCTGATGTTGGCTCTTATTGACGTAATGTATATTGTTATGGCCCAATGCTTGGTTATCCGTACATAGGTTAAAGAATGGGCCAATGCATTTTATAACCCAAACTAACTAAATGCCCTCTTTTGAGTGTCAGTCTGGCAAAACAAAACCCTGTATTTAAAACAAATAAGGACATTTTTCAATCAGGATTGAATGGTAAGTAGAGAATATGCTTGTACTCTGACAAGAATTGAAGACAATAAAGAATTCTATGAGTTCGACCCCTTTCCCACTCCAAAAAGCATTTGATTTTCTGCAACTTCTGTTTTATCATGTCATTTGGGTGAAATTTCTGAGAACTCTCTAAAGGAAATAGGGTGACACAGAGCTGGAAGCAGTGATGATCTCAAGGGGACTGAGGGTCCAGTTAAAGAGGTAGATTGTTAAGAAACATTTGATGAAAGGAGGAGAGAAGTTGAGACGAGAGTAAGTCTGAAGGAAGTTAAAATAAGTCCTTTTAAGTTGGAGTCATGTGAATGGGGTGGGAAGGTGAGGGGAGATTGGACAAAACATTGACCCAGAGCCTGAGGAGTGAAGAGTATGATGTTGGATATGACACCAGAGAAGGTAGGGTAGGGTGAGAGACAGAGAAAGGATTTGAAACAAGAAGGCAAATATCATTAAGTTGATAAACTAGCATTGATAATAATACCAGCCCTACCCCACAATGAGATTAAATGAGGAAATTTATGTTTCAGAACAAATTTATGTACAAATATGCTTTGTATTTCTGTACTTCAACTCAAATAGATATCTGCATATCATATGAGTATACATATACGCGGAAGAACCAGACAGGTTTTAAACACATAAAGATTAATAAAAAATATTTACATAACTCTTTATCAAAATCGCAACCCCTAGTGGTAAAGATTCAGACTCATTCCAGCTTTGTGTAATATCTCGTCTTGTGGAGCTGTGCAAATGAGATGCAAGTATTTATTTGGGCAGAAATTTGAATAAACGTTGCTGGTTCTCAGTTAATTGTTGTGCAAGTGGGTGGCCTGTTTACAGTCTCTGGCTGCCATATTGTATTATTCCTCTATTCATAGGTAGTCCCTCATGACCAAGGATGGTTTTCTTCCATCCCAGTCTGATGCGACGGACCAGTCCAATACTGAATCCACTCAGCCTGCCAAAGGGAGGGCAGCTGGTCATTGAAGGGCAGGACACTTGGATTTGCCCATGTTTGCCCTCAGCCACCAGCAAGAGACCCTCCAAATGCTTGGCATCTTCATGGGTGCTCTCGATTCCTATGAGTCAGTGGGAACATTGCATATTTTTTTCAGAGAAGCTTTAAGGCCATCCTTGAAGTGTTTCCTCTTCCCCACAGGGGATCTTAGGCCGCAACGAAACTCAAAGTTTGAAGCTTGATAGTAAGTGTTATGTCAGAAACATGGACAACATGTCCTGCTCAGTGCAACTGATTAACTGTAACCAGTGCTTCGATGCTGAGGATGTTGACCTGAAGGAGGATGCTGACATTGGAGTGTTGATCCTACCAGTCGATTTGCAGGATTTTCCTTGGGCAATGTCGATGATACTTCTCTTGGAATTTGAGATTTCTGCCGTGTGTTGTCCATGTCTCTGATGTGTTCTTGTGAAGTTGGTGCCCAGTTTGAGCACTTTGTCATCAAACAGTTTGTTCTTCAGATGGCGATTTAGAGGCGATTTCATCAATGAGCCGATCCCAGTCTGAAATACTAACATATGCAGGAGAAGCGCTCTTGGCTCTTATATCTCACGTCCTCTCCCTCACCTAGAAAGGAGAGAGTATGCAATGGGGAGCTCTGAGGCACTATAGTTGTGAATGTGAACATCTTCCGGAAAGGAGATAAAACCCATTGTGGTCAGCCACAGTGGGGTCTCCTCCACCTCTGCCATTGAGCTGCACTCTCTCATAGAATCCCTACAGCATGGAAACAGGCCATTTGGCCCATCGAGTCCACACTGACCCTCTAAAAAGCATCCCCCACCAGTCCCACCCCCTACCTTATCCCTCCATTTCCCATGGCTAACCCACCTAAGCTGCACATCTTTGGACTGCGGGAGGAAACCGGAGCACCCAGAGGGAAAGAGTGCACATACAGGGAGAATGTGCAAACTCCACGTAGTCACCCAAGGGTGGAATTGAAGCTGGGTCCCTGGTGCTGTGAGGCGGCAGTGCTAAACGATGAGCCACCGTGCTGCCCCAATCTGGTCTGACATTGTTTACATAAGTGCATATTCAGAAATGCAATAAATCCCGCCTGGGCATCACCCTGTTGAGTGGCACGGGCACACGGGATGCTGACAAATTCCACGATCTCCGGGTGAAATGATGAAAATGGCTAGCTCAGTCACTTCAGAGGCTGGTTATGGATCCGCCAAATGGGGCATCACATGAAGGCCAGACCGGATAAAAATGGCAGATCTCATGCTGCATCACCTACTTAAGGAGAGAAAATATCTAAGAATTATGCAGACTGAGTAAAGTCTTGGTTGCATGAGATGGTTCCCACCCTATATCACATCAGAGGGTTATGAGAGGCAGAGCGCTTTCAAAGGGAGAAAGAAATTAATTTAATCTCCTGCCTCGTTGAGGTCCATAATTATGCGTTTTTACAAAAGCAGTCCTCCATTCTACTTATACATTTCCTAAAATAATGTCTTTAAAAAAATCAGAAGCCTAATTTGTTGATGTTTTTTTCCCTCTGGTTGCATAATTGTTGAACTAACGTTGGAATTTTTTACATTCATTCACAGGATGGTAGCATCGCTGACTAGGCCAGCACTTATTGCCTGTTTCTAATTACCCAGAGGGCAGTTAGGAGTCAGCCACATTGCTGTGGGTCTGGAGTCACATGTAGGCCAGATTCCCTTCCTAAAGGACATTAGTGAACCAGAACAGTTTTTCCAACAATCGAGTTATAGAGTCATAGAGTCATACAACACGGAAATAGACCCTTCCGTCCAACCAGTCCATGCCAAACCTAATCCCAAAATAAATCAGAACTACCTGCCTGCTCCTGGCCCATATCCCTCCAGTCCTTTCCTATTCATGTACTTATCCAAATGCCTTTTCAAAGTTTTAATTGTACCCACATCCACCACTTCCTCAGGAAGTTCATTCCACATGCGAACCACCCTCTGTATAAAAAAAATTGCCCCTCATGTCTTTTTAAAATCTCTCTCCTCTCACCTTAAAATTGTGCCCCCTGGTCTTGAAATCCCCCATCCTAGGGAAAAGACACCTACCACTAACCCTTTCTATACCCCTCATTGCTATATAAACTTCTATAATGTCACCTCTCAACCTCCTACGCTCCAGTGAAAACAGTCCTAGTCTATCTAGTCTTTCTTTATGACTCAAACCTTCCATATCCAGAAACATCCTGGTAAATCTCTTCTGAACCCTCTCCAGCTTAATCATATCCTTCCTATAACTGGGCAACCAGAACTGGACACAGTATTCCAGAAGAAGCCTCACCAATGTCCTATACAACCTCAACATGACTTCCCAACTCCTACACCCATGGTCATCATTACACTCTTAATTCCAGATTTTTTCTTTGTATTGAATTCGAATTCTATCATCTGCCATGGCAGGTTTCAAACCTGGGTCCCCAGAACATTAGCTGGGTGTCTGGATTAACAGTCCAGCAACAATACCACTAACACACTACTTCCCCTGTGTGTTACAAATGGCATTGCTCATCAGATGCTCAATATCACTGCCCAGACAACGCAGAACCTGCCAAAGCTCAGTATGACAGGTTGGCTCATCACACGTCTTTTCTGCTGTCACAACATCATTGGCTTCCAGAGGATTCCGACCCCCAGCGGGATTAAGCCAGGAACTTCAATGAGTAACACAAGGGAAAAAGGTATGCTTTCAAGCTGGGGAGAGAGACCAACTGGTGCATAATGGAGGGGCTGCAGTAAGACAGCTGGTTCCTTTCCACACATTTCTCTGCAGCAAGTTTACAACTGATCAGGAAATAATTAGAGGGGCCATTTCATTCAGAAAAAAGAAATTCAAGGAATGTACTTGGGATGCTTGGGCACATTATAGGGGATGTACATTTGCTTCTTGGAACACTACAAAGCTAGCTATTTTTAAAAGTAAGACATTCCATCAACAAGAGACAAAGTGCCTTAAATCTTAACAACGGTGCCTTATTTTTCCCCTCCCTGTGGTTTCAGTGTCTAGGGCAATAATAATAATTAGCAGGAGCCCCAATGAAAAATAACCGGCCAACCAACTTTTTTCCTTTCCTTTTCGCATCGCAGATGTTGCAGTCTTGGGAAATCTGCTCCTAATTTAAAGCGAAGATTTTAATGTGTACCAGACATAAAATGGAAGCAATCACAGCAAGGCCTTCAGGCTGAACCTACAGTGCATTTCACTCACAAGCAATCGGGGAAATGCACAATCATAATCTCAGACCAGAAGGATAAATACTTGGTTAAATATTTTTAATTTAACATGTCTACTTTTTTACTTCCAGGGGACTAAAGCTTACTTGCTTTAATGGCACTTTAAGAGATTTCATGAGTTTTTTCAGTGAGTTGCTGGGTCCATCAGGGTCGCTGTCCATGTGCTTGTAACTCAAACATATTGAGGCTGAAATTCACTGAAACGTGACACTAAGTTAGTGCAGACCATCTCTTTCCCTCCTGAAATCCTTAAAGTTAAGATCTCTTTAAAGCAATGTTATACATCTTGCTCACTCCCCTCATCTCTCTGAAGGGACTAACTCTTGCTGGTTCCATGGCTATGGCAGCTTTCCATGTCCTCATCCATTTAGCCCTTTCAGAAAAAGAAGATATGAAGGAAAAGAGGATAAGAGAGAGGGGAGGGTGTAAAAGAAAATGTCAATTCCATGACAATATTGCACCAACTTTCCAGAATGTGACCAGTGTTTAGACATCTTGATTTATCAAGGATCAAAAGGCCAAGGAGAGATTGAATAAGTTAATGTTAGGATTAAATAATAGACAAAAGAACAGTGGATGCTATAAATCAGACACAAAAACAGAAGTTGCTGGAAAAGCTCAGCAGGTCTGGCAGCATCTGTGGAGAGACATCAGAGTTATGGCTTCGGGTCAGGTGACCCTTCCACAGTTCTGAAGGTTTTTAATTTCAGGATTATTTGGTATGAGAAAACAATGACCCTTGTGGTCAGCACTGCTGCCTCACAGCGTCAGGGACCTCGGTTCAATTCCACCTTCAGGTAACAGTCTGCGTGGAGTTTGCACATCGTGTGGGGGATTTCCTCCAGGTGCTCTGGTTTCCCCCCACAGTCCAAAGATGTGCAGGTTGTGTGGATTGGCCTTGCTAAATCGCCCATAGCATGCAGGGATGTGTAGACTAGTGGGTTAACCAAGGGAAATGCAGGGTTTCAGGGATAGGGCAGTTCGTGAGTCAAGGTGGGATGCTCTTCAGAGGGTTGGTATGGACTCGATGGGCTGAATAGCCTGCTTTGACACTGTAGGGATTCTATGAGTAGAGGAACTGGCTTTTGTTCATTTGGGATACGGAAGGTTAAAAGGAAATATTGCCTTGCTGTTCAAAATTATGAAGGGTTTTGACAGGATAATTATCAACATTTTCCACTGGTTGATGAGTTGAGACTTGAGGCAATGAATCTAAGACTACCACAAAGACAAAAAAAGTTAGGAAAATATCTGAAGAAGAAGGTTGTCCAGGTATGGAATGCTTAATCAGAAACATGGGGTGTAATTTGAGTTGCTTTTAATATGGGAATGTATAAACATATGAAGAGGAAAAATATAAATGGTCACGTTGAGTGAAATTAATGAATAGATCTTTCAGGCAGCTCGAACAGGCACCATGGGTCAAATGGTCTTTTTATCTTGTGCTGTTTAATTCAGTCAGAATATTTTGTTTCGATTTCATAGTGGGATAAGGAAAAGTATTTTTAATAGTCTGCTCTCAACTTGAGGTTGTGAGGTATCTTTGTAGGGTGCATGACACTTAAACACAGGTCAGAATCTCCTCACATGTTCCATTTACAAAGACGATGTGAATTAAACCGAGCAGTCAATACATTCTTTATGGCTTTAATGATTTCGGGCAAGCTTCATATGTTTGCTTTAGTTTTAAAAGCTTGCCTTTTCTTCACCTAACAACGAACATTGGCGACTTTTATATACCACCAAAGCCTAACATCCCCAGCGTGGAATCTCGGCTTCTGATATTTCTGTCTGGAATTAAGGCTGATCAAATGCTAATATCGCTGGAAGAACTTCTACACTGTAATGAAAGTGGACTCAGATGAAAGGATGATTGACTGTCACAAGCTGTTTAGTGGATCCAGCTTGCTGCTTTTAGCTATGTTTGCTTTGGCTGAACTGCAATGCCTGAAGCATAATGCTGACTCATATATGAAAATCACACAAATAGGATTGGCTCACAGTTGGCAGTCTGTTAAATCTGAGGAAGGAATTGTTTGGTGCTTACATGTTATGATCAGACAGTCACTAGCTAAGTACGGTGATTATCTGAACAACACATGGAATATTTTACATGTATTAAATATACAGTTAATCTGTTCAGAGGAACAATTCTATATTCCTCCCCATATATAACCTCCTTATAAATTGGTATTCAGTAGAGACAATCGCCCATGTATCTTCTCTATTTTGGCCATTCTGAGCAAAAGCCTCTGAAGTGACGTCTAAGTTTTCCGTTTGGTGATTTATGCTCTTTTGATCTTCTATTTAATTAATGTCTTGGATTTGACTGATCCACAGCTTAACAACTTCTGTGAAATCACCACTCTGTAGCATCCTTCCAGCCTTCCCACCAATGTCTGTTCACCCAAATCACTCTATTGTCCTAGTAGGAGCAAATTACTGTAGATGCGGGAATCTGTACCGAAAATAACAAATGCTGGATGAAGAGTCATCTAGACACGAAACATTAGTTTGATCTCTCTCCATGGATGCTGTCTGACCCGCTGTGATCTCCAGCATTTGTTATTTTAACTCGATTGTCCTCTTCTACCCAAATGCTCTACTCAATATTCTCCAAACATTTCCTGTTCTTCATATTTAAAACACTTATATTAATGTTTATATGAATATATTTTGTACAAGTCAACGTTATCAAGTATTTGTCTATACTTTTGTAGTGAGGTCATCTATGTGACATTTGAAATTTTGAGCATATTGTATATTTAATCACTTTAGATTTAGTATCATGCAACGTTGCTGCTTATTTTGTTTTTCTGCTCATTATATTGTTTTTCTTTCCCTTTGCTGTTTACTTCATTCACCTTTTAATGTGCAGAATTTCTTTATTTAATGATACACTCTCCTTGTGATCTATTCCCTTTCCCTCATAAAATACTGTTTCCTTTAACCATGCCTTGAACGTTGCCTCTCTTTGGGTAAAGAGGTTTCTCCTGAATTCCCTATTGGAATTTTTGGTGATGATCCTATGTTGATGATCTCTTGTTATATTGCTCCCCACAATAGGAAATACTCTTTCTGTGTCCAGTTTCTTAAAACCTTTCATAATTTTAAGGATTTGTATGAGGTCACCCTCTAGCTTTCTTTGTAACCTGGCTTGAGTTTTTCAGCTCTGAGTTTACAGTTTAAGTTAAATAACTTGTTTCAGTCTACATCATCAGTTATGAACCGGAATTGTGCACCCTGGAACTTGTTTAGAATTCAGTGAAATCAAGTTCACTTCTGAAAAACTTTTGTTTAGACTTTGTTGCCATTCCAACTTCATTGAACTGCACCCAATGTATTAATGTCCCTTTGGAGATGAGGCAGCTAAAATGCAGAGTCAAATGTGGCCATAAAAAGTAAATTAAATGAAGTTAAAACAGCACAATTCAACACAAATTAAATTCTGTTAGGACACAGTTAGATAATGCTGTTAATTGTAATTATTTGATTCTCATTTCTCTTCTATATCTACATGAGTACAAGGTTTAGACCATCCCTTAAAATTTAGAATTCACATTTCAAAACATGACAAGTCTTTTTTCCCAAAAGTCAATCATTTTGTGCTTGTTTGTTCCAATGTAGAGCCAGAAATGTGTAAGCCTGTATTGATTTACATCATTACTTCATTATGATTTATCTCATTACAACCAACAAATCTAAAATGTGCTGTGGGATGCTTGTAGTGATGAGCCCTTGTGATCTCAAAGGGAGAGGCAAGGTGAAATACAGTTCTACCTCACTAACCCGAAGTTGCTTCATGGTGCAACATATCCATCAATAAAAATGTATACCTCTAGGCTGGGGCTATTTTCCCTGGAGCATCGGAGGCTGAGGGGGTGACTTTATAGAAGTTTATAAAATCATGAAGGGCATGGATAGGGGGAATAGTCAAGGTATTTTCCCCAAGGTAGGGGAGTCCAAAGCTAAAGGGAATAGGTTTGAGGTGAGAAGGGAAAGACTTAAAAGGGCCCTAAGGGGCAACTTTTTCACACAGAGGGTGGTGCATGTATGGAATGAGCTGCCAGAGGAAGTGATGGAGGCTGGTACAGTTACAACATTTAAAAGGCATCTAGATGGGTGTATGAATAGGAAGGGTTTAGAGGGATATGGGCAAAATGCTGGCAAATGGGACTAGTTTAATTTAGGGTATCTGGTCGGCATGGATGGGTTGGACCAAAAGGCTTGTTTCCAAACTGTACAGCTCTATGACTCTACGAATGGCCAATTATATTGTGCCTGCAAAAATATTCCTCAGCCACTTGTTCAGCTGTTGTGTGTTAATGCCTTTTGGTTTTAGCACCTTAAAGGGGTAACACTTTCCGACTTAGCACTGCCAGCACTGAGTTGATTGAACCAAGAGAACTCCAGCTTGTAGCTCAGTGTATCACCATTTGTGATCCGCACTATCTTCTGTACGTTTCTTGTGGAATAATTTTTGCTACCTTAATCGTCACTTTGCTTTGGAGTTGTAATTATCCATGGGAGGGGTTTCTGTGCAATTGATGAAACATTTAATAATCATGCCTGAATCCTATTTCTTACCCACCTTCCAATATTCTACCAGTTAATGTAATAATGATGACGGTTAAAAGTGGTTAGGATGGAAACTTGATTGTCCCTGTTGAGTTGGCTTTGGTGTCCCTAGTCTTAAACTGGCCAAGTACAATAAATGCCATCCTTCCCTGTAATTTCAGCGATGTTAGTCATTTAATAGGAACAATTTAATAATGCCCCAAGTGGGATTAAACTCTTACCTATTCTTACATTTAAACTGCACACTCACAGAATAGTGGTCTTGCAATTAAGCCACTATTCCCTGTGATTCTATGCTTTTCCCCCTTAGGGATGGTATCTGATGAATCACAGTAGAGTTACACTTTGCCTGGATCTACAGTCTCGTTGGAATAAGTACAACAAAGCCCTTCAATGTACATATGTTTCATGTTTCCTGTACCAATGTGTATTACATTACATTTATATCTACATTAAGTTCCATCTGCCAATCCTTAACCCATGCACTTAATCTGTCCGAATTTCTTTGAATTTTCTCAATTGTTTGTGAATAGCATAGGCAGCAAAGGGCTTGATTCGAAACCCCATGAGACTGCAATTCTTACAACTTCCCAGACACAATCTGGTCCAAATTTCATCACCTTCTGTTTTCTGCCAACAAGCAAATTTACTATCAATTCTATGAAACTTTTACTTCTTCCAAAAATCCAAATAAATTAGAATCATTGGACACTCCTCATCCATTGTTCAAAAAGTTCTAGTCAGTTTGAAGAATAATCTATTTTTTTTCTGCATGCTGCAGGCTATTCTGAATACTGTGTGTGGATAAAGTAATTTTACTGTGTATTTTACAAGAAAAGTTTTGCACTTTCAATAGGGGTGGTGATAGCCTAAGTGGTATTGTCACTGGACTGTTAATCTAGAGACCCAGGTATTACCCCACAGCAGAAGATGGAATTTCAATTCAGTGAAAAAAATCTCGGAATTAAGAGTCTATTGATGACCATGAAACCGTTGCTGAATGTCAGGAAAAATCCATCTGTGTCACTAATGTGTCCTTTAGGGAAGGAAACTGCCGTCTTAGATGGTCTGGCCTACATGTGACTCCAGACCCACGACAATGTGGTTGACACTTAATTGCCCTCTGGGCAATTAGGGATGGACAATAAATGTTGGCCTAACTAGTGATGTCCTCATCCAGTGAATTATTTAAAAAAATTAAACAAATTATGATTTGCAAAACATAGTACTTAAAATGTTAAAGATGTGGTATTGGGATTTGGGTTACAGACCACTGGTTAGCTTGTCATTTCTGTATAGCACTGCCATTGATCCTCCTTTCTGCATTGAGTCTAAGGGTCTGTCTAATATTTGAAGGCAAATGAGAGCAAACCAATGAATTTTATCAAAAAGGGGTTCTTTTCTTACATTAGTAGGTATAAATTACATTTATTATGAGGCATCATTACTTAAAATTAGTTGAGGCAGAAGTGATATATCAGACTTCATCTGTTGTGGATAAACTGTGCTTTGAAGAGCGATTTGTTCTGTCCTGTTTCTCATGAAGAGGGGACTTGTAAACCTGGCACCAAGGTGTCTGCTCCGTGGAAAGCAGAGTAAATAGCTCTGTTTTTTTCAAAAAATTAGACAAAAGAAGCATGAGTGTTTGGAGTCAGGCTCACACAGACTAAGGGTCTTTTGCTTTCAGTTGTTGAAGTTGGGGTTTTGAAGTTGAAGCTGCTAGATGCAGTTCTCTCTTTGCTGCTGAAAAAAATGCTTGACTTCTCTCTCTGCTGTTAGATTCATTCTGTTGGTGTTCCTTCTCCTGGACTGGAGGAGATAGCAAGTGCAGGAAATCTGTTTTGCTGAATTTGCCTTTACCAAGGATGTGTTTATGGGATGCTGCTGTATTGGAATAGTTCATGAGTAGTAGTCAAATGATATATTATTTTATTAAGTCTTTTAGCAGTGTTAAAGTTGTGTCAATACTTCTTATTTTGTTTGTATTTTAACTATGTTGTACGAATAAAATGTGTTTGCCTTAAAGCTTGGTAGTTTGACAAATCGAATCACAGCTGAACACAGCACCTTACACTTGCCTCTAAATAAGATGAAAGTTATGATCTAGGCTATCTCCTTGATATATTTTGAGGGGGTTTGGTCTGGTCCATAACACTGAATCTTGTGCTAGTCTGCCTGATTCTCCATCCAAAGGCTCTGCAATAACATCAGATTGGGTGAAACTACGTGCAGCTTCAACATTCATTCTTTCAGAACCATTACCTTGGGCAACAAACGGCTGTGCAAAATACATATCTCCCTCAACATCATAAGTTAATATGTGAAATTCTTCCTCAGGCCTTTAGAAAATGAATCTGACTTTGCCACTACAATGAACAGAGAAAACATTCTCAATTTTTACAAATTATTATTGCGGGGTGACTTTTTCTCTAGCAAACTAATTTTACAGATTGCCACCATTGATTGAAGCATAAGGAATCACTAGTTTTCCACTTCTCATCATTAGCCAGAAGTTCTGTTTTCCCTTGGCTTCTGACTCAAAGTTAGACTATTGAAGTTTAAAGGAAGTCTGAATTCAGTCCAGAATAAAGTCCAAGGTTTTGTCCCTGTTTTAGAGCAGATGACTCCAAATCTTAATGCCTTTTATTCTGAGTAGGCTACACATAGGATTAGTCTCAACAGTCTGGTGCAGTCAATCCAAGTTAATTGATATTTCTGCCAGAATTCCACAATGCATTCCAGAAAGTGAAAGAGACAGGCATGCTATTGTCTTGCATTGAACACTTCGTAGAAACAACATTACAGGAAATTAGTTTAGCCAGTAATGTACTTTTTAAGGAACCTTTCAAAAATAGTTGCTGTTGCCAACAGTACAGAAAAGCTTTAACAATAGCTACGGAGAAAGCTGCCTGAAGACGACTGCGAGAAAATTCTCAAGGTTTCCAGCTTTGAGTTTCATCAGTCGGAAGCTCCTAAAATCTAATTACATATATTAGTTCTCCACAGAACCATGTGGTGTATTATTCCCGTAGGCAAGGGTTGTCCATACTGTTATAACCTATAACAACTAACACCTCAGGTGATCATCTAAGGAAGAACTACTGCTTGGTCTCAGGTTGTTGTGTAGATGCTCCCAATTATTGGGATTGCGTCTTGAAATGCCTTTTTCCTCTTCTTCCTGGTGAGATGGTAACTAATGACTTTCGGGTTATCCAGAACATTAGGAAGGCAGTAGCCCACTTAAAGGCTTGTTTCCAAACTGTAAAGGCTAGTACACTGATCCTTCAGGTACGAGTTGCGAAACAGACAATTGAGTTGTCTACGTAAAATTGGATTTATTTAAGGAAACAAACTAAATGGAGCAAATCAATCAGTGGCTTTCAAATGTGGATGACCACAATTAGCCGAATGAAAACTAAGCTGATACACTGGTTGGAATCAAACATGGGCAGCTAGTGATTATTATCACTGGACACAGAAGACACAAACTAAATAACCTACTCCATAATCCCTGCCTGTTGTATAAGGTTCCATTGTGTCATTGATCTAGGCTGCACATGGATTTATGCGCAGTCATTAATCATAGTCCAATTAATTGAATTTTTCATCTATTCATTGCAGTGTCCTACTTTTAGCAAAATATTCTATTCCATCATCGTTGAATTTTACAGTTCTTTCTCAATAAACTTTCTTGTTCAAATGTTTATCCACTTCTCCTCCCATTAGAAATATTCAAATAGATATATTTGGCGAACACCCTTGGGTCAATGGTATTGAGCTAATATAGATTCACAACGAGCAAAACCTTCCTCATGATTTAACCAACACTCCTGGATTATTCTCGACAATGACTCCTGATACGCGAAGTAGATTGGCCTAGTGGCACCGTGCATTGATCTTTTCCAGTGACTGATGGGACATTTGCTGAAGCCATTGATTTACTCCCACTTGTGCTGAGTGCTCAATTGACAGGAAGGAGGTTAAGCTTCAGGAGCAAGGAGGATGGGAAAAAGGGACGGTTGGTCTACACATGTGGCTCCTCTGATGTTCCCAGCAGCTGTCTGAGCAAAACAATTTGTCTGCCTGCTCTTCGGACTTTGGAAACCTCTGTCCCTCAGAGGGAAACACAAAGACAGTAAAAAAGAAATATGGCTGGTGTAATGAAGAAATTAACCACCTGGCTAATTGCACCAGATTCATTTTTAATTTGATGTATTCATTTACATTTTGATAAAATAATAGTCCATGCTTGTGTAATTCCTCCACACAGAGCACCCACCATTAGGATGGTTCTTTTGCTTACATTTCCAGGATGAGGGCATTGTGGGCTGGGTCAGCACTTATTGCCCATCCCTAATTGCCCAGAGGGCAGTTAAGAGTCAACCACGTTGCTGTGGGTCTGGAGTCACATGTAACCACAACCAAGTAAGGATTGTAATTTCCTTCCCTAAAGGACATTAGTGAGCCAGATGTGTTTTTCCTGACAATAGTTTCATGGTTATCATTAGACTCTTAATTCCAAGTTTTCATTGAACTGAAATTCCACAATCTGCTGTGGCAGGATTTCAACCGGGGTCCTGGATTAACAGTGCGCCGATAATATCACTAGGTTAGCACTCCACCAAAGGCTGAAGGCTTTCCACAGCTTCCTTGAATAGAGGTCTGCTCAGTCTCCATCCTTGGCTTGGCTGAGCTTGTTCTTATTTCGAACAAGTTCTTTAACTCATCTCATTTTCTCCATATCAAAGTCTATCCACATGCGTTTCAGCTATGCATATCTCTTTGTGAGGTACACGGTACATTCCTTATCCCACTTCCGCTCGGGATCCATGCACAAATCCTTCTCCAATAAATCGGCAACATCATTCCTGCTGCTTCCTGCTCTCATCTGGAATTGGTAAAATGAATCAATTTTGTTTCCAACTGTATCCTTCTCTCACCTTCTTCTGGCCCATTTCTGATTCATCCCTTTCTTTCCTTGACTTCTCCATTTCCATTTCTGGGGATTAGTTGTCCACCAATACCCATTATAAGGCCACCAACTCCCATACTTTATCTCGTTTACACTTCCTCACAGCTCACTTCTTGCAATATTGCTTTCCATTCTCCCAGTTTCAACATCTCCAGAGCATCTGTGTTGATGAGACCACCTTTCACAAGGCTACCACTAACATAACCTTGTGGAGAACGTGCAAACTCCACACAGACAGTCACCCAAGGATGGAAGCGAACCTGGGTCCCTGGTGCTAATTCATTTTTCTTTTCACATTTGTTTTGCCTTATCTCTTTTCTCCTGGGGGCATTGCTTTTTGCTGTGATTTATATCTATTGAGGTCAACATTTATTTTCCAAGTAGCAACGCTGTTTTTGAATATGTACATTGCGTTGGTTAGTTAGATAGCAAAAGACAGAAAGGGAAGCTATTTCCAAGCCACATTCTATCTTCCACTGGCTTCCATGTGGTCATACACTCTCCACCTGCCTGGAAGAATGCAGCTCCAAAAATACCCAAAAAGCCTCATGGTGCTGAGGGGAAAGCAGTCCTCCTGATTGGTACTCCATCCATTTCTTAATGTTGGCATGGACTGGTTGGACCGAATGGTCTGTTTCCATGCTGTATGACTTTATGGATCTCAACTGCCCTCTGAAGTGAGCTAGCAAGCCATTCAGTTAAAGGGCAGCGAGGGACGGGCAATAAATCCTAGCCAGCTGGTGACGCCCCACGTCCCACAAGTGAATAAAAACCAACGTACAAGATGCACTGTGCCAACTCGATAAAGCTCCTTCGATGCCATCATCCAAGGACAAGGGCAGCAGATGCTTGGGATCAAATTGTCCTTCAGGACACATGCTGACCCATCTTGAACTGTACCTTCACTGTTGCTGCACCAGTATCCAGGAGTGACCTCTCTAACCGCATCATAGATGACCCCATGGATGGCGGCATATCCAGAAGGCAGTTTACCACCATCTTCCTAATGGCAACTGGCCATGGGTTGAAACATTAAACTGGGAAATCATCACGAGAGGAAGGTTGGCCAATTTTTTTTACACTGATGTCTAGTCTATAGAGCAGTGAGATTAATGCAAAGTGAACCAAATACTCATCAGCGTTCAATTAGATTACTCGGTTGGATTTAAATGCTTCAGCCTCGGACAATGAAGACACAATTCTTTCAGTCAGACACAAAGCTCATTGATTGCAGAAATTTCTCCTGAATAACTAAGACCCTCATCTACGTGAAAACAAAGTGGAGAGAGAAGATGTTGCCTGTTAGATGAGTGTGTCAGGTTAGTCCCAGCAGGGGGCGGTGGAGCTGCGGAAGAGCTTAAAAATAACATCCAAGGCAGTAAATTCCAATCAGAAGATGTTTGGATGATTTCTGACTCTCCCAACTTGCAGGAAATTTGTCGAAATCTAGACAGACGTCTTGTCTGTTACTCGCAGATATATTTTTGGTCTTTAATCCATGTCAAATTAAATTGAATTAGTGCAGCAGTCATCGTGAGAATCTATGTTCATCACTGAATTCTTGTAATAATAGGAAAGCTTTGCTCTGCACAGAATTAGACTTCCGAACAGATTAGAGTAACATGAGATTTATTAAACCAATTGGAAAATCTGCTGGTTTCTTTTTTATTTCCTGATTTCCTACCTACCTTTCCTGATTTTCCTGAGAATAACATCACCATTCTTCCCTGATAGCTCACTGGATTGTTGTCCAGGTATTTTCTGCAGGGACAGCTGAATAGATCTGTGTGTGAGGAGTAGGAATCCTGGCTAATTTGTCCTTTCCCTTAGACTCTTGAGACCCTTGAGTCAACACATTGCACCTTGCCTGGGCTCTTCTACTCAGCACAATGTAGCCACTCACAATTCAAGTATCTTTTTTATTTTTAAAGTTGATCTTTCCTGTTAATGAGCATTTCCTGCATTGCTTCTATCATGTGGGACCTCTTATTGACAGTTCCTCACACTGTGGTCAGTGTGGGGTTCTTTTGTGCGGTTTGGAATCATGTAGGAACTTCAAATATTCATCGGAAAACTGCAAGTTACAGGGTGTTTAAAGAGGAGGGATATCCTACCTTGCTTATTTGGACTTTATTTTCTGTTGCATATACTCAATAACCCAACAGCTTATTTGCTAGAAAAAAAGTAAATTACAGTAGAACTAAAGCCAGGTTGCGCAAGGTGAATGACTGGATGGGGAGGTGAAGAGCTAGTGGTATTATCGTTGACCTGTTAATTCAAAGGTCCAAATAACATTCTGGGGACCCAGGTTCAAATCCTTCGAGGGCAAATAGTGGAATTTGAATTCAATAAAAATATCTGGAATTAAGAATCCAATGATAACCGTGAAGCAATTGTTGGGGGAAAAGCCAATCTGGTTCACTAATGCCCTTTAGGGAAGGAAATTTGCCATCCTTACTCGGTCTGGCCTACATGTGACTCCAGACCCACAGCAATGTGGTTGACACAAGGCAATAAATGCTGCCTAGCCAGTGACACCCTCACCTCGTTAATGAACAAAGGGGGGAAAATAAATTCTCCCAGGTCTCTATATGTTAACGCCATCAGAAACACAGCATAACGATCTGTTTTTAATGTTCTGTATTCTTTGCAAAGTCAGTCTATGAGCAGTAATTAAACAGTCCAGAGCATCATCCAAGAAAATAGTTCAAAATCCCATTGCAGAACCATAAGAATTTCAATCCCAGACCGGAGCCAGGCGCATGGGGAGGGGAGTCCCAGACTGGAGCCTGGTGCGGGGAGGGGAGCCCCAGACTGGAGCCAGGCAGAGGGAGGGGAGTCCCAGACCGGAGCCAGGCATCGGGAGGGGAGTCCCAGACTGGAGCCCGGCGCATGGGGAGGGGAGTCCCAGACCGGAGCCAGGCATGGGGAGGGGAGTCCCAGACTGGAGCCTGGTGCGGGGAGGTGAGTTCCAGACTGGAGCCCGGCGCAGGGGGAGGGAACTCCCAGACTGGAGCCTGGTGCGGGAAGGGGAGCCCCAGACTGGAGCCTGGTGCAGGGAGGGGAGCCCCAGACTGAAGCCTGGTGCGGGGAGGGGAGTCCCAGACTGGAGCCCGGCGCAGGGGGAAGGGAGCCCCAGACTGGAGCCAGGCAGGGAGAGGGGAGTCCCAGACTGGAGGCAGGGTGGGGGGAGGGGAGTCCCGGACTGGAGCCCAGCATGGGGAGAAGGGAATCCCAGGCTGGAGCCCAGCGCAGGGGGCGGGGGGGTAGTCCCAGACTGGAGGTCGGCGTGGGGAGGAAGATGAGTCCCAGACTGGAGCCCGGCACAGCGGGGGAGAGTCCCAGACCAAAGGCCAGCACGGGAAGGGAGGTGAGTCCCAGACTGGAGGCTGACGCGGGGAGGGAGGAGAGTCCCCGACCGGAGCCAGGCAGGGGGAGGGGAGTCCCAGACCAGAGCCCGGTGTGGGGAGGGGAATCACAGACCAGAGCTCAGTGCGGGGGGAG
>NC_063343.1:4492531-4544234 GCF_021869965.1 Rhincodon typus
GAGAGGGGAGTCCCAGACTGGAGGCAGGGTGGGGGGAGGGGAGTCCCAGACTGGAGCCTGGTGCGGGGAGGGGAGACCTGGACCACAGCCTAGTGAGGGGAGGGGAGTCCCGGACTGGAACCCAGCATGGGGAGAAGGGAATCCCAGGCTGGAGCCCAGCGCAGGGGGCGGGGGGGTAGTCCCAGACTGGAGGTCGGCGTGGGGAGGAAGATGGGGCCCCGGACCGGGGCCAGGTGGGGGGAGGGGAGTCCCAGACTGGAGCCTGGTCTGGGAAAGGGAGGGGAGTCCCTTGCAGACGGGAGGCTGGGTGCTGACACAGACTTGAGTAAGAAAGACTGTAATTTTTTTTCCACGTTATGCTGGACTTTTATTTATTATTCTTTCAACCTCGTATCAAGCATGTACTGAGGTACATTCTATCTAAGATGGCGCCAGAAGCAGAGGCATTGCAAACTTTTTACTGCACTCACTTGAGTGCACATGACAATAAGTCTAATTCAATCCAATTCCATTCAAACACTTCTAACAGTTAAAAAGCTCTTGTCAGCAAAAACGATGATGAAAATGTGGGATGTTTTCGAGTTGCGGGAAGGGTATCCGCCCTTCGCTCCATCTAGGTCTGTATGTCACTGCCAAACCCACTGCAAGGTGATTTAGTCATGACTGCCTCCTTATGTCATTCAGTTTGTTGTGGGCCAGACCAGCCCCCAGCCCCCTCCACTCCCCCTCATAAATGTAACCCCTTAAAGCCAGCATCGTCACAAGTTCTACCAAAAATGCTGCACTGGTTAAAGAAATCTTATCACCACCAACACCTTGGGGGTTAAAAAAGAAACTGGAAATGGACACTAAATGTTGGGCCTTGCCAGCCTATATCCTGGCAATGAACAAAAAAAACTACAAGTGACTCAAAGAATGGGTTTGCACTCTGAACAGGGAGCAAGGTTTTGGTGAAATCCTCCCATTCTGTTCACAATAGAGACACCTCCAGAATCACCTTCCTCAATTGTAGCATTGGTTCATCAATTTTTTTCTCACTGATATATTTAAAGCAGCCAGTTGCTGGGAAGAGAGAACAACAGCATTAGGATGGATGGCATTTTATTTGTGGTGGCGTCAGATGCTACATAGTGCTGGTTCCAAGTCAGAAATTATGGCAGTAATTATGTTATCTGTCACTATATTTAGTGAAGTTAAGGGCCCAACAGTCTTCAGTCCTTTAATCCTTCAAATTTGGACTGTCGGGATTTGACAAGCAGGACAATAGCCAACATCAACCTTTAATACAGATTCTTTTTGTTATTAAATTAGTTACTTACCCACCTTGCATATAAATATCATTAAATTCAATCTGTCACTTTGTAATACAAATCTTGAGGAAAGAAGACCCATTTTGTGGTAGCTTTTTATTTCGTACTTATCAGGACAAATTACAAGAATACTAATTTAAGAGGAAAACCATTTGCACATTATACAGTTTATATGTTCTTTTTCCAAAATGGATATTCTTGCAAATTGTCCTGAATGAGTTCAAGATGAACAAAATGGGTCTTTTTTCAGCAACGCTTGTACAGGTAGTTCTGCTTTAACACTTGCCTTATTAATGCGAATTGGCCGTGAGGTGTTTGATGAATAGTGGATGCCGTTTGGATAATGCGAACTTCCTGCTGTACAGCTGTAGCGATTTTCTATCGCGATCACCCTATAACGCAATTTTCTATGGCGATCTTCTATAGTGTGAGTTTCTATAACGCGAGGTCACGCAACTATCGCGTTATTGGCGAACTACCTGTACTCAATTCTTGGAGTTATGGGGATGCGGTTTCCCACCCTAATCTCAAAGTCCCTCATATCCGAATCATATTTTTTACCGAAGTGAGAGCTAAGTGCTCCTCACCAGCAGCAAGGAGCAAATCAAAATTGATGTCCCTAAAGAAGGCAGAATGAGATTAGGAGAGGAATGAGAGAGCAGCCCAGACCCCCTCCCATGCGACCAAGTGATCAATAGTGCCCAGAATACTGTGGTTGAAATCATCTGCTGCCAGAGGTAGTGGGTTTGGTGGCAGGAGGGTCATTATTAGATAAAAGTGTTTCCAAAGCCCAAGCTGCTGTCTCACATCTACCACATTTAAGTCCAGAGCAGGAAGGCCAATGATGGATCTACCTGCCCCGCCACAAATTGACATCCTTGAGGCCAGTTAATGACTACACAGTCCACTGCTGTTGGGTCTAAATCAGTTGTGAGCATGTGCATTACTTGCGTGGGCCGCTTGTCACTTGGGAGTGTCCCTCAACCAAAAGCACTCGATCTATGGTCAAGGGACTGGAGATCAGCCAGAGATGTTAGTCACTGGTAGCCACCCATCAGCCTTTGATTCTGACCCATATGCCCTCCACTCCCCGTGAGACCCCAACCCTAGATGCGTCCCTGACGTTTCTTCCCCACCTGGCCACAAAACCCTTACCTTAGTCCTGGGTCCTCTGCGATCCTGGAATTGTAGGGTGTGTCACTTTCAGAAGCAACCATGCCTTCCTGGGTGGCACTGCTCAATGCCAGACCCTCTGATTGGCTGACCACTCCGACACCGGGGTCCTAATTCCACGCAAAGGCCTAATGATGGCCTTGCCAATGCCCGATTGGTTTGGTTATTTGGCTTGCCCCCCACAGAAGTGATAGTATGGGTGTCTCATCAACTCTTCAGCCATCTGCATTGAGCCCATCAAAATTCTATCCTATGGAAAAGGAAGGAAATTTCCTTTAAAAGAATCACATTAATGTCTCCCCCCATCACAACCATTTCCATGGGCCACTTCTGTCTTTACTCCACAGTAGCACTGAGGGGGTGCTGCACTGCTGGCTGTAAGTGGAGTTTTCCTCTTTCTTGTTTAAGTGGAGGTTAAAAATTCATTTTACAGCTCAAAGAACATGAAAGAAATTCTCCCAGTCACCTGGACAACATTTATCCTCCAAACATTCCCAGTAAAGAAATTCAACAGATTGTTGTCACATCATATGAGTCCTTAATAAAAACTGAAAGAATGGTGAATGCTCTAAATCAGAAACAAAAACAGAAATTGTTGGAAAAGCTCAACAGGTTTGGCAGAACCTGTGGAGAAAAATCAGAGTGAATGTTTTGGATTGTGTGAGCCTTCTTCAGAATTCATATTAAGGGTTTTACTTCTCCAGGCAAACTTGTAATTTCATGTAAGAAAAAGACTTCTGTTTCTTTCCATATGCAATACATAAATTGGATAACGTGGGAGATGAAGCAAAGAGGGCTGAAAAATATGTGGGAGTAGAGGAGAGCGTGTGTTAAAGAGAATTACAGGGAATGTTGGCAATTATGGAGTTGAATATCGGGAATTCTGCTCACTGTACACCTTAAATTGACAGAAGGTTCACAAAGGGCCTGGAGCATTGTTTGTAATATGGAAATTCAACTCGAAAAGGTGTGAGAAAGCATGAGATGACTAAGTGTGCCCTTTGTGTTTACTGCTTGAGAGGGTAATGAGCAGTATCATAGAATCTGAGAATGTTTACTGCACAGAAAGAGGCCATTTGGTTCATCTTGCCTAAACTGGAGCTCTGCAAATTTGCAAATTAGCTCATCACACACCCCTTCCCCCACCCCCTTCCCCCTCCACTTTTTCCATGGAGCCCTACAAAAATCTTACTCTTCAGCTAGCTATCTATCTGAATGGGGAAGCAGCCCAGACCTCCCATGAGACCAAATGATCAAAAGTGCCCAGACGACCACGGATGGAAACATTTGCTCCCAAAGGTAGAGGGTTTGGAGGCACGAGGGTCATTCACTATGTTGGACAAAGGTGTTCCCAAAGGTGAAGCAGCCAACTCACCGCTACCAGATTTAAATTCAGGTGGGAAGCCCAATGGTCAATCTTCCTGCCCCACCACAAACTGAGACCCTTGAGGCCAATTAATGACTATGTAAGGACCTCAGCCCACTGCATTTGGGTTTAAATCAGTTACAAACATTAATATTACTTGTGTGGGCGGCTTGTCACTTGAGGGTGTCCCTCAATAAATCAAATCAAATTGAAAGGCCACAATTGAATCTGCTTCCACAACACATGCTTTCCAGATAATAACCATTTGCTGCACAAAGAATTTCCTCTTGCCACCACTGCTTCTCCAATCACTTTACATGGGAGTTTCTACACTTCTGCCAATGTGAGCTGCTTCTCCCTATCTCCTCTATCCACATACCCTCATGACTTTGATCAACTGTAATCATCTTCTCTTCACCATGGCTTACAACTCTCGCTTCTCCATTCCATCCAGGGATCTGGATGATGTATCTACCTCATCCTGGTGAACATCCTTGTGATAATTTTCTTTACACTCCCTCAAATATGGTGCCTGGAACTGGACACAATACTTCAAATTGAGCTGGACCAGTGCCATGTTAAGGTTCCCCCATAGCCTCCTTACTTTTGTACTCCATACCTCTGTTTGTAAAAAACAGATCAGGAGAAGACAGAAACCTGGCAGTTACACTAGGATCTGACCAACTGGTGGATTCCAGCTTCAGTCCTGCCAGCGTTGAACTGCCAGTGAAAGGACATCTCTTGATCATGAGACAGATACTCAACAATGCATGCTTTAAGTGGCACTTTTTTTTAAATAATCTAAGAATCAATCACGCACCTGGGTTTTATTAACTTGAAAACAATTAAACACATTATAAGTAATGAACCAAACATTACACTTATTTCTCTCTGCGCAGCCTGGAAACCCATGGTAGGCTAACTGTCAGGCAGAGTCTGAACATTATATACACATATCTCATGGGATCCTACAAGGCAAGCTCTCGTTAACACAATGTACAAATACAACACAAAACTCCAGTGCCTGCCAATCCCTAGATGGAGAGGTTTTGCAGGTTGGTCCCATGGTGGATACTGGGTGCGTTGGCGCTGGGTTGGCATGGAAGGCAGAAGGGGCTGATTGGGAGGATGAGAGAACCTGAAAAACGAGTTTCAAGAGGGCCTAAAATCTTTGAAAACAACAGGGAGCAAGTCACGGGGAACCACAGTGAGGCCTTCTAGCTAGGTACTCATCAGCCCCTGCGCCATCCTAGAATCTGCTTGCGAGGTTGGTGGGCACAAGCTCATCCCTCCTCCCGCACCCTCCTGGAGAAAAACTCTCACAGTTCGCGGTCCCTTTTGTTGAGGCGGGTTCAGGAAATTTCCCAACTCGGCCAACCTCAATCGGTAGCCAAAGTTCAACCCTAAGTACCAACAGATGTGCTCAGTTCAGGTTGTCCTCCTGTGTGAATCCCAGCCTGACCCTTATCCCAACCAGGAATAATGGGATCGTGGGGGGGATCCGCATGTGGGCACTGACTGTCTTTTCAAGGGTCTGCCATGTCCTCTTGACTCCAAGAAAATCTGACCAATCTGTCAATGAGTGATGAGTGTATATGAGTTCTGAAGAAGGGTCACTGGACCAAAACTCTGATTTCTCTCTGCAGATGCTGCCAGACCCACTGAGTTCTTCCTGCAATTTCTGTTTTTGTTTCTGAGTGGTAGTGTGCATATGTGCACAAGAGGGAGTCATTGAGTGCGTGTGAGAGGAGAATATTTCTGTGTACGTTCATTTAGAGTCATAGAGATGTACAGCACAGAAACAGACCCTTCGGTCCAACTCATTCATGCTGTCCAGATATCCCAAATTAATCTAGTCCCATTTGCTAGCATTTGGCCCATATCCCTCTCAACCCTTCCTATTCGGGTACCCACCCAAATGCCATTTAAATGTTGTAATGTTTAAATGTTGTCTCCACCGCTTCCTCTGGCAGCTCATTCCATATACGCACCACCCTCTGCGTGAAAAAAAAATGCCCCTTAGGTCCCTTTGGAGAGCCAGTACAGCCAAGATGGGCCAATTGGTCTTGTTTTACACCATAACAAATGTGTGACAGTATACAAGTGTGCACTAAAAAGAGCGTGAGAGGAGACAGTGCCCACTAAGTCTGTGTGTGTCCATGTGTGAGACAGAGACAAAAAAAAACTTTTATTTTAACATGTTGGCTGACATCAGCTAAGAGTGAACCAGTAAAAAGTTCAGCTGGGAGTTTGGGGCGAGGATAAGTTTTATTGCAACTAAGAATACACCAAAACACACACATGCACACCAGTGTGCAGAGCTGAGAAGTGTAAGAGGCAATTCCAGAACTTTACAACAATCTCATCAGCAGCACAAGGAATGAGGAAACATTGCCAGGGGCTTTAGAACAGGCAGGAGAAAAATACAACGAACAATTCGAAGCAAAGGAAGGTATCCCCCTGACATGAATGCACAAAGAATTTGTGCAGAAGTCTGTGCAAGTTAAAGGTATTGATCACATTGCAATTTGGTGACAGGAGTGTGGATTTGGACTGAAAGATTTGATGGATATTTAAATCTTCGAGAGAGTGCTGTTGATATGCTTGGAGGTTTTGGTCGTTTGTTTGATTTCCCTCATCCATAATTGAGAATTTTTTTTGAAGAAAATAACTTGAGGAGAGAGAGAGAGATCAGGAATACTGATCAGTAAGGGGGGGAAAAAAAAGTCTGCTTGCTACATATCCTCCTCCCCCACCTCTCCGTCTGCTGAAGAACCTCTTAAGTGGAAACTGCTCTGAAGAATCTCTTAAGTGGAAACTGTTTTGGAGCTCCTGTCTCTCTCTGGAGTGGAGGAAAGTTGGAGGGAAGGTTGGAACCTGTAGGGTGACATTACTTTTGCAGGGCTGCTGCTCACAGCGAGGGACTGGGAGTTCTGTGGTTTTAACAAGAATCTCTCGCTGCAAATTAGGTGCTGGAGGAATGAAGTCCCATCTCACCGGGGCTCAGCACTGCCAGGAGCTGTGAGCTCCGAACGCCTGCTTTTGCAAAACTACCTCCCCCACCCCACCCCCCTGCCTCCACCTCTCAAACTGATAAGTGAAGAGGAAGCTGAAACTTAGTCCGAGTTGTTCCTGTTCCACCTCCCAGTCTTTGAACTCTCTCTCTCTCTGTCTGCCTCTCTTGTGTTCTTTTTTGCATCCTCTCGAATGGCGAGATTTAAAGACAGTTTTCCAGGATCTGTCCTGCTCACCCTTCTCTTTTGTGGAATTTGCACTCAAGCGTGTCCCAACCGCTGCATCTGCTCTGGATCCAACGTGGATTGCCATCATTTGGGATTAAAGGCTGTCCCGAGAGGAATACCCAGGAATACGGAGAGACTGTGAGTAAAATTATGCTTTCGTTTACATTGGATTCAGTTAAATTCAGAAGTGAAACTTATATGCCCTTCAACAAGTCTGTGTTTGTATGTGTTTTTTTTTATTCTATTACCAAATACAAAGCAAGCACAGCCTGTGTTTTAAAGTGGCAGTTTGGTTTGCTTTTTCTTTCAGGGAACAGATTAAGGTGAATTCATGTCATTACAACTACCGCCATCTAAGTGGTTACAATCAGCAGCACATCCGATTAGAGTCATAGAGCTATACAGCTCGGAAACAGACCCTTCGGTCCAACTCGTCCATGCAGACCAGATATCCTAAATTAATCTAGTCCCATTTGCCAGCATTTGGCCCATATCCCTCTAAACCCTTCCTATTCATGTACCCATCCAGATGCTTGTTAAATGTTGTAATTGTACCAGCCTCCACCACTTCCTCTGGCAGCTCATTCCATTCATGCACCACCCTCTGTGTGAAAATGTTGCCCCCGAGATCCCTTTTAAATCTTTCCCCTCTCACCTTAAACCTACGCCCTCTCGTTTTGGACACCCCCGTCCTGGGGAAAAGACCTTGTCTATTCACCCTGTCCACTCAGATTGGGCTCTGAAACTGCATTTCTCAGTAAAATGTGACCCCTAATATCACCGAGGTCTAAGGCAGACTGAAGGTCGGAAAAAACATATGACAACGTGCTGTAAGAGATCCCCTGACAGATCAGGATCTTCCACTTGACAAGTACAGCACACTGTACCCTGATTTTTTAATTCCCCAAACACACAGACACCCACACACACACAATGTAGTTTCAGGATTGTTGGCTGTAACAATATCTGGGGATGGATTTGAGGGCACGAGCAACATCAAAGAGGGTTTGAGTTAAAGTTTGAGTCTGGATCGCCCAGTCTCTTGAAATCCCAGCCCCAGAACAAACACTTTAATACTATGCACATATTGTGGTTAGTTCTGGTGATAGTTTGAATCCCACTGCTGTGTAAGTGCACTCTGTAGAGTAAATGTCCTGATGACATCCGAACAGAATTGATGGTGTAATGGGAGCCAGGTCATTGAGTGATACCTGTAGCTAATGACAGGGGCAGGTTTGGTGGAGGAGGGGAACTATCACATATGTATCATACTCTTTTGGACTTGCTGTGACCAATAAATGCCATGCACTACTCCAAGACCACATCCATCTTTGCGCTTTGCTTGATATAGTTAGGGATTTGTGCATCAAGACTGTTTTTTTCATTCATTCGCTGGGTGTGGGCATGGCTGACTAGGTTAGTATTTATTGCCCACCTCTAATTGCCCAGAGGGCAGTTAAGAGACAAGCACACTGCTACGAGTCTGGAGTCACCAGACCAGGTAAGGATGGCAGTTTCCTTCCCTAAAGGAGTTCAGTGAACCAGATGGATTTTTTTTAACAATCAGCAATCATCATGAGACTCTTAATTCCAGACTTTATCAATATTGAGTTCAAATTCCACGATCTGCCATGACGAGATACAAACCCAGGTCCCTAGAACATCATGAAAACCAGAAGAACTGGGGGTGCTGTAAATCAGAAGCAAAAACAGAAATTGCTGGAAAAGCTCAGCATGTCGTACATTTTGCGACATGCTGAGCTTTTCCAGCAATTTCTGTTTTTGTTCCCCAAAGCGTCACATGGATCTCTGGATTAACAGTTTAGCAATGATACTGTTGAGCGTCTGGCAGTGAGCTATCTGAGCTCCTATGGAAGAAATCACTCCTGGCTTTCTTGTGTCCTGTGTTGAAAATTCTGATGACAATTCTGAGTGTCAGTAAGAGTTATTCAGAGATAAGACTGGACTGTTGTTGCATCTTTAGTATGTCCTTAATCACTCAACCCAATTCTGCCTGAACAAAAATATCTCCATCATACATTGACCTTCCAGCAGGGGTCAGTGAATAGCAATAGGCAGCAAGTGTATGAACCCAGTCACTGCCCAGCTAATTTATCCCAATCTGCAGGTTCAATCCTAAACTGTATACATTCCAGATGCAATGTACCCAATGGAAATTCCATATTATTAACGGATCATTGCAGCACTAGGGTGGTTTTACGCAGCAGGCTGCATAAATGAGATTGCTCACTTTATTTCACATTATTAGCATTGGTTATTTTACATTGTTGTCAACTGTTAGCTTGTGCTACAGTCATTGTACAAGTATTAAATAAAGTGCTCAGAAGTGTAGCCAATGATTCGCTGCTGGCAGCTAATTTGTGCTCAATGAGGTTCCACAAACGTGTGGAGATAATGACCAGATCTTCCAGTTTGGTGATGTGCTTATTGGTCAGGCCATCAGGGAGACACCTACCCTGCTCATTTACAGAATAGTGACATGGGATCTTTAACATTAGAGGGCAGACAGAGGCTTGGTTTAACACCTCATTTAAAAGACAGGAATTCTGACTGAATCAATTCCTCACCACAACACTCCAGTGCTAGCCTAAGGCTAGTGGCTCAAAACTCTTTGGATACAGAGGTGGAGTGTTTTTTATACTTTATTCATGAAAAAGGAAATCCTTGCATACGTGCACAGTTATTAAAGCAGTTCAGATCTATACAGTTTTTGCGTACAGAGAAGAAAACAAACACGAGGATTTGACTTTCCCGATAGTTACAACTGATCGAAAGGCATTTCTCAATGATACTAGATACTGGGATTTATTTACATCTGAGGCATCGGGAGGGTCTGATGACTGCATCCAGAGGTGGAGTGTCTTTTTATTTCAAAAATATACTTCAGTCATAAAAAATATCTTATACATACATAGTCACAAACACAGTTCGGTTCTGTACAGTAGCATGTCAAGGAAACAAACAAACATTGGAGTTCGACTCTATCCAAACAAATCAAAGGTATCTCTTATTTGTGCAAGACTATATTTACATGCATTTGAGGTACGAGGAAGGTCCAGTAACTGAACGGACCCCATTGTAGTTCAGCAGGAAGACCTCAGGCAGAAATAGTAAGAACTGCCGATGCTGGAGTCAGAGATGACACAGTGTGGAGCTGGAGGAACACAGCAGGCCAAGCAGCATCAGAGGAGCAGGACCTCAGGCAGTGGTCCTTCCCGACTGTACCTTGGCAGCAGCTGCCCCAATCTTTAGTGTGTCCCTCAGCACTTAGTCCTGGACCTTGGAATGTATCAGTCTGCAACGCTCAGTTGAGGTCAACTCCTTGCTTTGGAAGACCAAAAAGAGCATCTTTCACTGAATTGGTGGTCCTCAGGGCACAGTCAACATTTGTCTCTGTATGTGTCCCGGGGAACAGACCGTAGAGCACAGAGTCCTGTGTCTGTATGTGTCCCGGGGAACAGACCGTAGAGCAAAGAGTCCTGTGTCGCGGAGGTGCTTGCTTGGGACAAACGTTGACAAAAACCACTGCATCTTTCTCCAGACAAGTGTTAATTGAACCACAGCCGACGCCCCAGGAAGGGAAGTTCAGGTGTGAGCCTACAGTTACCTTTACCTGGACCTTGCCAGTTTTGGTACCTGTGCTTGTGTCAGATGGAGTCTGAACTTCCTCACACGAAACCACAGAAACTCACCAGCTCGCTATGCTAACTCTGATTTCAGCATGAAAATATTGTGCAGCATTGCACTAAAGAAATCCCATTTTGTAGGCGAGGATGGTTGCTTGCAAAAGACAGCATGAATAACAGAACTGGAATTCTAGACTCTTGTGTGTGAGATTGGAATTGAAATCGAGGAATTGCAATTGGCATATTTCACGTACAAGGTCTTAATGCACTTGCACTGCGTTCCGAGTGTGCTATTTTACCGTGAAAATTAAACCAATTTTTCTCTGCAGGTTATTACCTGATAGAAATAACACTTTCAAGAAAGTAGTACAACTACATTAAACATCTGCTCATGAGGTTTGCCAATTGGAATTTCTACGCTACGGAATTTAAATAAGGAACACTGAGTGACAGCAGTAACTGAGTATAAACAGGTGAATCAGTATTCAAATGGAAACCATCTTTATCAGCTTCTGGGTCATACCTCAGTATGAGCCTTTCTGTTTGCCTGTTATTGATTATTTGTTGGCCGCTTGTTGCTGGTCTCAGCAAATACAATGTTGGAGGAAGTGTGTTTCCTCTAACAGTTTCCGCAAGTTTTGGTCATTATGCGTTACAGCCTGGTCAATATTGTCCCTCAGGGTGAGGCACAAGACAGGTATAGTTTAGACAGCCTTTCTTCTCTGAGTTCTGAGCGCTGCCATTGAGAGATAAGTGAATGTTTGCATAATTGATAATGGTGAATCACTGCACAATCCAGTGATACCTGTATGATATGCAAAACTTAGTGTTCTTTGTTGCAATGTATGTTCAGAAAGTATATCTAAAAGTAAACCTCTCACTGTGAGCATGCTTTATTTATAAGTTCCAAATCTATGGTATAAAACTACTCAAAGGTTTCACAGGCATGAAATAGACAGGAAGAAAAAGCAAAGCAACAGGGTTTTAAAGATTGTTTGTGACTTTTCATTTTGTGGAGCTGGGGGACCAGTTATTTAAAGCTTGTAGTTGCGAGAAACATCAGACTAGATTTCACTCACCCTCACTGCCTGGTTCAAAGGGTGGCACATAAAATTCAGTGGGCAGCCTTCCTGCCTGTTCACAGCCCCACCACAATGTTGACACCCATTGGGGTAACATCGGAAGTCTTGCTCTACTCATGGTCTGTTTGAGGCCGTTAAATTGGCAGTTCGGCCCCACTCAAGGACCTCTTCCCTCTTCCACCAACAGGATTTGACCAGCAGTGGGAGAGGTCCTTGCCAAAAATCTCATCCTGCAGTTATCTCAGCGTGAGCTGGTGGTAGATTATGGCTGTTAACCTCCTTAACCAGCTCCCCTCGACCCATTGCAGAGCCTTGCCAAGGTGTAACCCCAAACCACCCACTTTGTGCAGGGTTCGACTCCCCTTTCCTCATCCAGCGTGCGATCCCATCCTCAGCTTGCCCCCTTCAACTTGCCTTGCAAGATCCAGTGCTTCTGTTGACCCCTCTACAGTACCGACAATGACCACCACTCCCGGTGGTGCTGTTGTGACTGGAAAAGCTGCTGAGCTCTGATGAGTGGAGGGGGGTTGTATCCAGAATTCTGCTGGACATGCCCTTTCACTTCCCAAGTCTCGGTCATCTATTATCCACATGCTGACTGGCCAGTATGGTCTCTGCCTACCTTGATTTGTAAATTTTCAGCCTTCTTCTCAAATTCATCCATAGATTCCCTCCACCCTCTCCATGTCTTCTCCCCGAGCCCACTACTCTCTGCGCTATCTGCTCTCCTCTGACTGTGGCCTCTTGTAAATCCCTGATCTTAGTCATTCCACCATCGGTGGTATTACATCAGCTGTCTTGGACACAGCACTGGGATTCCCTACCTAATCCTTTTCAGCTCTCCACCTTTTTTTCTTCCTTTAAGATATACTATAAAGCTGACCTCTTTGAGCAATCTCTTGATTTTCTGAGCTGTTATGTCCTTGGGTGGGTTGGTGTCAAATTTTACTAAATAACATTCCAGAGAGGTGGCTTGGAAGATTTTATTGTGTTCGTGGTGACATAGAAGGCATGTATCATTCACGATAGTGTATCATTTTTACCAGTGCATGATTCTGTGAAGCAACTTCTATGGCTTGGTGGTTAGCACTATTGCCTCACAGCACCGGGGACCCAGGTTTGCGTCGAGTATTGGGTGACTGTCTGTGTGGAGTTTGCACGTTCTCCCTGTGCCTGCGTGG
Source organism: Rhincodon typus (assembly GCF_021869965.1). Lineage (NCBI taxonomy): Eukaryota > Metazoa > Chordata > Chondrichthyes > Orectolobiformes > Rhincodontidae > Rhincodon > Rhincodon typus. The sequence continues at coordinate 4,505,533 of NC_063343.1, forward strand.
GTTTCCTCCCACAGTGCAAGGTTGTGCAGGTTGGCGTAGATTGTCCATGCTAAATTGCACAGAGTGTCCAGGGTGTGGGTTAGCCATGCAGGGATAGATTAGGGGGTTGGGTCTGGGTTGGATGCTCTTTGGAGGGTTGGTGTAAACTCGATGGGCCGAATGGCCTGCTTCCATGCCTTGGGGATTCTATGAACGTGGAAGACCTTTCTATTTTGGATATGATATAAACATAAGTGCTGTGGAATAGCTACACAGTCTATCCCCAGTCATTCACGCTATTGGGCTCTGGGTCATTCAGAGTTGCTTGTGCCCAAAGGTGCTTTCAGTCAATCATATTAAATGTGTTCACAATTGAAAAAGGTGCACGAGTATTCACAATCAGTTAATCAAACCAGGATTTGATTAAGATTATTGGATTTCCTGGAGTCTGCCATGGTTGGGTACTATACCTGTTATGATAATGCCTTCCACCCTGCCACCCAATGTATGATGGCACCATGTGCCTACATGTGACTCCAGACCCAGAGCAATGTGGTCGACTCTCTGCCACGCAGAAGTTAGTGATGGTACTGCCTGGTGCTACAGTAAGCTGGGACTTCATAATGCACCAGAAACAATGGAATATCAGTGAGGGAGGAAGAGCAAAGACAGGAGGTGATATCAGGAGCTGGCATTGGGAAGAAGCTGGGAATTGGAGTGGGCAACCATGAATCTGATAGAATTGATACTTTTCAGACTTCTAAATTGAAGGAGATTGTGTGATAGTGTGTGCTGTAAGATGGCCTGTAATGGTACATGTTCTCCATTTGACCTCTAGGTATTCCTATTTTTATTCAAATATTAGTTCAGTGAAACATACTCCTGGTCATGGGAGATGTGAAGTCGATTTTCAAAGTAGCTTATCATACTGAATCGAAGGAATTTTTAAAAATTCGTTAACGGGATGAGTGCATCACTGGTTAGGCAGCATTTATTGCCCATCCCTAATTGCCCAGAGGGCAGTTGAGAGTCAACCACATTGCTGTGGGTCTGGAGTCACATGTAGACCAGACCAGGTAAGGGTGGCAGTTTGCTTCCCTAAAGGGCATTAGTGAAACAGATGGGTTTGTTCCAACAATCAACAATGGATTCATGGTCATCATTAGACTCTTAATTCCAGATTTTTATAGCATTCAAGTTCCACCATCTGCCATGGCAGGATTTGAATGGAGGTCCCAGAACATTACCTGGATTAAATAGTTCAGTGATAATACCACTAGGCTATCACCCCCCTATTTGACAGAATTAATTAACACATAGCATATATTAAATACTAATATACACATGCGGAGACTATCAAGAAATGTACAATTGGAGTTTACTCTAGCTCCAACATTTTTAAAAAGGCAGTGAAAGAGATTTCATGTGATAATTAGAGACAAAAAAAAGACTGCAGAGGCAGGAATCCAAGGTAGACAAACAGGAGGCTGGAAGAACACAGCAGGCCAGGCAGCATCTGGAGGAAAGGAGCAGTCAACATTTCAGGTATTAACGTTCTTCAGCCCAAAACATTGACTGCTCCTTTCCTCCAGATGCTGCCTGGCCTGCTGCGTTCTTCCAGCCTCCTGTTTGTCTATCTCAAACGATAATTAACCAAATACCTGCAGAGTGGTTCTTGTACAGCCTGAGATCTGAGCCATAGTTAGCAAGCAGAAGTCTATTTAAAGCCCTTGCTCAAGTAGCCTGTGTGATCTATATATAGATCTGAGATTAATCAAAGTTTATTTGCTGTTGGGTGAAGGATATTTGCCATTTGCTAAGTGCTTGTACATTTCTGGCTGATGACCATCGTACCTTTACTTTGGGCACTGAAAGGTGATGTCTGGAGTCTTTGAATGTTCTCCCTCAACATAGTATGACCTCATAGAATCCCTGCAGTGTGGAAGCAGGCTCATGGAGTCCACACTGACCCTCTAAAGAGCATCCCACCCAGATTCAGCCCCCTACCCTCTTCCTGTAACCCTGCATTTTCCATGGCCAATCCACCTCACCTGCACATTTTTGGACTATGGGAGGAAACCAGAGCACCTGGAGGAAACCACGCAGTTGCGGGGAGAATGTGCAAACTCCACACAGACAGTCATCCGAGAGTGGGATCAAACCCAGGTCTCTGGTGCTGTGAGGCAGCAGTGCTAACCACTGAGCCACCATGCCGCTGTAACATGTCAACAATATTCTATCTATCAATTTGACATAACCTTTTCTGGACTTCCTGTGCAAGGCAATGGAATTGTAGCTGCCCTTTTAAAAAAAAATGCTAAGGTCGATTGTAGTTTAGACAATTGTTTGTTAAATTTAAGACTCCAAGTCAGAAGAAATGACTAACTTCTATTCAACTTCTACAGTTAATGTGATGTCTATTGTGACAATTATTCATGCAATAGATGTTCAACAAATGCCAGAGATCTTTGCAGTCATAAATGGACAGGTATTTGGCTTATTTCAAAGTACAAGCAGCAGCAGATATTTCTTTCTCTTGTTTGCGTGTTGAATTTCACATTCTGAGATGGTGATGGTTTATTTTTCATAGAATACCCGAAACAGTCAGGTTTCATCTGGGTGGTTCTACTCCATCATAATCTTAAACGTCACGGATAAATAGTCCCTTAAACCTCCTCTATTTGAATCAAAACAGCCCCAGTATGTTTTTTTTCTGCTCAGGGTTGAAAAAGTAGATGAGTATTTCCAAATGAACTCCCAATAGAACACAGGGAGCCAGTTTACCATTGAAATACCTGACCTGAAAGTGGTCATTGCCAAAAGTTGAAGAAAAAAAAAGCGCCGGGTTCCGTTCCTCAGCAGTATCATCCATCAAGCATGGAATTAGCCAAACTAAAATGTCTGAGATGCAACGTTGAAATCATTCCAGAGTTGAGATGGTAAGGAGAAGCTGAGAAATGCAGGTGGATTGAGTCCATTGGCAGGGGCTGAGGTTTAGACTGGCCAGATGCCAGAAGCCAGAATCCAGTCCTCAGGCCTTAATGGAAAATTCTGTGACAGGGTCCCAATCCAATGTTAATTCTGCCTGGGCCAGGGATTGAGCTTGGGGAATTCCAGTATTGCATTGGGTGGCACATATATCAATGGAGTCGCTGGGGACATGCTTAATATTACTTAGGAAAAGCTACCAAACCAGTGTGTTTATAAAGACAATAATAAAATGAGACATATGCAAAAAATAAGCAACTTTCTGACATTTCAAGTGGAATAAATTATTCTGGTGATCAAGCCCATATTCAAAAGTTCCAATCTTCAAATTAAAATCAGAGGCAAGACTGGAAAACAAATTAAGAGAAAAATTGAGGCTGTTAGCAAAGGAATTGCACATTAGTGCATTCATGACTTATGGAACAGAATGATCAGAGATGAATTCATATTGAACACACTGTTTAATAAACAAAGATTGCAGAACTCCAAGGTACAGACGGATCTGAGGTATGGACGGATCTGAGGTGCAGAGGGATCTGGGTATCTGGTTACAACAAGTGAGAGTTATTTGAATGGAATGTTCTTGTCTATTGCAAGGGAAATGGAACGGGAAAGCAGGACAGCTATATTGCAGCTGTATACCTTGTTAAGACTGCACCTGGAGTGCACAGTTTTGGTCTGCTTATTTGAAAAAGGGTATAATTACATTGGAAGCAGTTGAGAGAGGTTTCCTTGATTCATTCACGGGATCAAGGGCTTATCTTATGAAGAAAGGTTTAACAAGTTGGGTCTGTGTCAATTGGAGTTTAGAAAAATGAGATGGCACCTTATTGGAGCATACAAGATCTTGAAGGGAATTGAAAGCATAAACACCAGGAGGTTTTTCCTCTTGCAGAAGAGACTAACCTAGAGAGCATCCTTGAAGTATAAGATGTCTGTCTTTTATCAGAGGACAGAAGAGAAACCATTTCTCTCAGAGGATTATCTGTAGGTGGAATTCTGTTTTGTTTTGGTTTGATTTGACTTAGTATTGCAGGTACAGTGAAAAGTTTTGTTTTGTGTGTAGTACAGGCAGATCATACCATACAACGTACATTAGGGTTGTAGAACAGAACGAGGAATACAATGTTACGGCTGCAGAGAAGGTGCATAGAGAGCGAAATCAACATTACATTTAAAATTTGAGAGGTCCATTCAGAACAGCGGGAAAGAAGCTGTTCTCTAGAGAGTAGTGGAGGTGGGATCATTGAGTGTATTAAGGCTTAGTTAGGTAGGTTTTTGACAAACAAGGGAGTGATAGGCAATGGATGTAGCCAGGCTGGTGGGAGATGAGAGCATAATCAGATCAGCCATGATTTGTTGAATGGTAGACCATGCTTGAAGGTCCAAAGAGCCTACTCTTACTCCTGAGATCTAGGCCCCTGTCCATTCGGACTTGGACATTTCTGGTCTCAGCTGTGAAATCTAGAGCAGATGTTAGGTAAATAACAGGCGTTTTCTTACAAGAGTGCAAACCAGATATCTAATGTCTTTGTGATAGTTCTTATCCGAATTTAGTTTCGATCTTCTGCCTCAGTTGAGTTAGTAGCATATTTCTGTGCGGAGCATTATAGGAAGAAATGCTTCTGTTGCTTTTTATTGTGCTCCTGTGTGATTTCTGTTCACAATGAAGTAGATATGGACATCAGGTAAAGATAGGCCTGGACTTGTGTATGTTTCCTCTCACTATTGAATGGCCTCCCAATAATCATAGTTAAAGCTTATTCACAAAGAATGACATGGGTGAAATCCTGAAGTTTCTCTGGCGAGGATATGGGGCGGCTGAGAACAACTGAACATCTAAAGTGATGATTGGAAAATAGTGAGTTAAAAACTAAATTCAAATAAGTTCAGATGCTGTTGCTCGAAATTGGCCCAGTTTCAGGGTTCACGGTGCCAATGAAATCAGATTTTTTTCATCCAGGTTTAATCTGACAGAAAACTCCTGGGTTCAAGCCAACATTTATTTATACCTGTTGAAATTCGATGATCCAAGGAGCAGCTTTGGTCCGTCAGAGCCAAATATCCAAACTTTGTCAACTCAGCTTTTCAGTCAGCCGGATTGCAAAGTCCCTTCTTTGTTAGTAGAGGCGTACTCAATCATTTTTGGAGCCTATATCTGTGAGGTTTAAGCAGTTTCAATCTGTGGGTTTGGCCAAGACCCAAGTTCAGAGCAGTACATATTTCAAATGCGTAACTGCATCTGTTAGGTACATCACAACTCGAGTTTGTGAATGCACGAGCTTTTCTTTTATAAGCTAACTTGATAGACCGTAACATCTGATGTAGCAAACATTGCTTATGGCTTTCATATTAGTGAACATTATTAAATAACATACTCTGGAGACAAGCTTTCCAAGTTTGTCCATGCCTTGGATGTGATTCAGCTTCAGACCAACCAATGTTTTTGTGGCACAAATCTAAGTGCCAAATAAATAAAGGAATAAGCTGAGAGAGCCTTTGCTGTCTCACCAGTTAAATCAGTAGTGAATCACTTGAATAAGGAGTCTGATTGTTAGATTGCCAGTTAGGATAACTACTTTGTCACTGTTCACTATACTCTCCAATAGAATGGCGGTAAATTATGTACATAACCAATGCCACACTGCTTAGGGTCTTCCAGAGCAAACTGATTTTCAAACTGCCCTCACAATCCTTATATTCTAAATTTAGTTTGATCCAGTTTGTTTGAATTTATATCTGACCAGATGTTGTCCTAATATTTATTAGCCTTTGTTGATTTTGACACTGCATTTATATATCATTTTTTAAACATCCTTGATAATGTATATAATTACAACATTCTGATGTTTAACATACTTTTGCACAATTTTTCCTTCCTGTAGTGTTTAAACGTGTCTCGATTTCCCATTCACCTTCACTAGTAGTTAACACGTGTCCTAGTTTAACATTCACACATTTTAGTATTTAAAATACACATCTCAACATGCTGTTCTCCTTCTCTGATGCTTAACACATGTCCAAATACAAATCAGGGCAGGACTTATACACTTAGTGGTAAGGTCCTGGTGAGTGTTGCTGAACAAAGAGTTGCTGGAGTGCAGGTTCATACTTCTTTCAAAGTGGAGTCCCAGATAGATAAGATAGTGAAGAAGGCGTTTGGTACGCTTGCCTTTATTGGTCAGCACATTGAGAATAGGAGTTGGGAGGTCATGTTGTGGCTGTACAGGACATTGGTTTGGGTGAGGGATGACCTTATAGACGTTTATAAAATCATGACGGGCATAGATAGGGTGAATAGTCAAGGTCTTTTTTCTGGGGTGGGGAAGTCCAGAATTACAGGGCATAGGTTTAAGGTGAGAGGGGAAAGATTTAAAAGGGACCTAAGGGGTAACTTTTTCAGGCAGAGGGTGGTGCGTGTATGGAATGAGCTGCCAGAAGAAGTGGTGGAGGCTGGTACAATTACAACATTTAAAAGACACCTGGATAGTTAGATGAACAGGAAGGGTTTACAGGGATATGGGCCAAATGCTGGCAAATGGGACTAGATTAATTTTGGATAGCTGGTCAGCATGGATGAGCTGGACCAAAGGGTCTGTTTCCATGCTGTACAGCTCTATGGCTTTATGATGATTAATGTATACCATGCTATAACATACCCAGCCTGCCACCCAACTACTTTGCTGTTTAATACGTGTTAATAGAACATTCCATCCTCCGATACTTATCACCTGACTCAAATTCATTTCCTCTGATGTTTCTCTCTTGATTCACTATAACATACATAACATCTAACATATGCTTCACAATATCATACACACTCTGCCATGGCTGTACAACACTGTGAGGATGAGTTCATGCCATTGGAGATCACACTGTGACCGTGAGTCTATGCAAAAAGAGAGACGAGTCTGATTGCGATAATTGCAGCAAGGTCTTGTTACTGTCTGCCACAGGGAAGATCATTGAAAGGAATCTCTGCACTGCCTCCTCCCAGTGGTTAAGGTGCTCCGTCTAGACACAGTGCAATTTTTACCCATTGAGGGGCACCCCAGACATACTGTTCAATGTCTAGTAAATTCAAGAAAAGTGCACAAAACAGCACCAACTGATGTCCATGACTGTTTCCAACTCTTGTGACTCTGTCAAACAGGAATATTAATGGAATATCCTTCTCAAATTTGGCTGCCAAGGCACCCCATCCTCTGGCTACTCTGCGGTGATGTACAAGCTTTGATCCTCACCAACAGAACTACCACTATCCCTATCTCACCGAAAACGAGGGCCAAATGAGGCTGCATCATTGTAACCTCTTCTCCATTTTCCTCACTGCACTACTGCACCTCGCCTCCAGGTGTGGAAATAATCTACAGGGGCAAGTGAGAAACAGCTCAACCTACCCCCCTTTCAGTCTAAAACCAAAACTAACTCAAATCTCAGTCATTGACCTTCAGATGGTGCAGAAACTGAGCTCCACGTCATTGCCAGTTCCTTACCCGAAGCACACGATAAAGATGGGCCTTTCACTAAACACACTGAAAACTGTGGTCCTCTTCCAACCAGCATCCACGCCAGTCAATCAAGATCAGCCATGAGATCCAGGAAAATGTGGATCAGTTTCCACACCTTGGGAGCCTCTGCTCAATGAAAACAGACATATTTTACAACATTCGTCATTTCCCACAACTCAACCTTAGGTTGAATGTGGGAAGTGGTATTTGGGATACCCAAAGCCTTCAAACCCAAACCTCTTGTAATGGTTCACCAGTGATCCCAGTGCTCCTATTTGTTTCGGATACCCACAGAGAAGTACCACCAGGGCGTGCCAGATGCTTCAAACCCAGTGCCCAAGAAAGGTGGAACTAACAACAAATCCTAAGCCAAATTGCCCAGCGTTGAGGTGCCAATCTCTCAACACCAACTACGGTGGGCACGACATGTCATTTGTACGCCTGACATCGGAGTCTTGACTCAGTTGTCTCATTGGGTCCAAGAAGTTGTTAGCGGCTTTATTTTTCTACATTTGTTGGCTTAAGGTGTCCTTTTTGACGCGGTTCGCTAATTGAAGGAAAAAACAGGTCTGCAATGACAACACCTTTTCCTTGGGGTAACTGTGGGATGTAGGGCGCACCAGGAAGTTGTCAGTATTTCCATAGAACATATCTTACGGAAATAACTGATTTAGATATCCAAATGAGGAGCCATTTTCTGCGTGGCTAAATTCCATTTATAACGGGTTGAGTCAACAGTTAGCCTATTTTTGATGGTGTTAATGAAAGAAGAAATTTTCTCAAGGGTATGCTGGTTTATGTGCTGTGTTATATGATACCTTTCCCTGAGAAGGGGTTTCACAGGAATGGGCAATGATGCAATGAGTCTATCAATACATTTGTGCATTTTGATACCATGCTACGATTGTGCAGGACTTTGGTCAGATGTAGTCTGAAGTACTCTGCACAGTTTTCATATTTGAATCTGAGTACAATAAATGTTCACCAGATTGATTCCTGGATCAGGTGTTGTTCTATGGAGAGAGATTGAGTAGAATTATGGAGATGATCTGTGGGAAATATTGAAAATTCGGAGATAGCTTGACATGATGGATGCTGAGAGACCGTTTCCCTTGGTTGGAGAGTTGAACTAATTCGGATTGTATAATTCCCTCACTCTGAGAGGGAAATGGAAAAAAAAATTGACATTGAGGCATTTAAAAGATTGGGGCATCTAACGAAAGGGCAGTGAACCTGTCTAATTGTTAGCTATTTGACCTATTCCATTTCCCTTGGATAGTGAGTCTGGAACAAGAGGACATGCTCTCAGGGCAACAGGTCAAACATCTGGGTCACAGTCACTAAGAAATTTCTTCACTCTTAAATTTGTGAATCTTTGAAAGTTTCTGTTACAAAGTTACAGATGCTCAGTCATTGTGTTTGTCCAAGGCTTGGGGAGATTGTTGGGCTGAGTAAGAGGTGGTCGATATGGGGATTAGGCAGGAACATGGAGTTACAAGCAAGGATCTTTCATAATGTTATTAAATGTCAGTGTAAATTCAAGGGGCAAAATGGACTACACCTAGTCCTATTTCTGATGTTCTGACATCGTCACATACTTCAAAAGCTGAGTGGTCATGGATGATGGAGACAGGTTAATTTTGGGCACAGAGACAGGGTTACAGTACATAGTGATTAACCAGCCTCACCTAAGAGTGCTGTCTAAAAGCTCATGGGAAAGTTAGACGCAAAGAGAGAAGACGTGCCAAGTGAATGACAGAAAAAGGGGTTTCCTATTGTGCAGTGGTAGTGTCCCTACCTCTGAGCCAGGAGGCCCAGGTTCAGGTCACACCTGCTCAAGAGGTGTATCGTAACATCCCTGAGCAGGTTGTTCAGAAAATATCTCAACATGGGAACAACAGGAACCGTGAGTTGTCAACTTAAGCCAGTTCTTCCTCAGACTGTCTTCCTTCCTGGACAAAATGCACTGTACGGTTGACTTGTCCTTCTGATGTACTGATCACCAATGTCAGAAAGATTAAATGGAACATAACCTTTTCATATGGACAGCTTTTGATTCTGATCATACAAATCATTGTTGGCTAATTGAAGTATTAGAAAGCAGTGAGCCACTTAATTTCATTTTTGACATGTAGCCAGTGAAATAGCTGTTTGAGGACATTACCAAGCAGTCTAGTGTCTATATCGCTATACCGTGGGAAAGAGCCAGTGTGATTACTTTGAGATTTAAAGGGTAATGTGTTCTCACATGCCAGAGTTTACAGGCTGACCAAACTCTCAGATAAATACAAAAGCCCATTAAGCAATGGTTTCGTAAATGGGTTATGGCTGAATTCATTGTGGATGACATCAACCAATATAGTCTTGGTAAGACTTCAAAATGGAAAGAGAATGTGACTTCCTTTGTCTCAAATTCGGTCAAGTTTTACCAATGTGTTTATTGAAAGTTTCCAGAATATGAGGGACTTGAAAGGATTGGATTGGGTGTCAGAATGAGTCTATACAAAGATTTCTTCATGAAATAGTTAGCCAGTGCAAGAACAAAGACAGAAATAAAAACACCCCCAAAGAACTGCGGATGCTGGAAATCAGAAACAAAAACAGAAATCACTGGAGAAACTCAGCAGACCTGGCAGCGTCTGTGGAGAGGTTTACCTGTGACTTTACCTTTACTTTTACATCAGTCGGAGTTATTATGCATGATTTTAACTTCCCTGTGAGGAAGGTGAATGAACTCCTCAAAGCCTTATGCAATTACATTGCAAGTGTGGCAGCATTTCCCATTTTATGACAGAGTTGGCACGAGTATTTGCATATAAATTAAAGGCCTGAAGCAAATAGAAAAAAAAATTGGGAGTTTATTTCTTATGCATAAAATTATCATAAATGCTGAGCTCTTGCAGGCTGAAGCTTTTTGTTAAAGGATGAAATTACTGGCAATGGTTGTGTTTCACAGTTGAAAATAATACCTTTGCAATAGTTTTTCATCTTTGTTGTCACTAATACAACATCTAAAAGCTAAACCCACACCAGTGCCCCAGAACATGTGTATTAGATGTTGGATACAATGCTTGTCACATCAGTGAAAGGTTAATAGCCAGAATAGAATGGATTATGCAAAACCTACCATACACGATAAAATCTAAAACAGATGACTGCATACTTTCTTCTTTGAGCCTTCCTTCATTCTTGCTTATTATGTTATACATCCGCAAGAAGAGCAGGAGGCAGTTTTTTTTCATGGTTATTGCTTATTGGCATGCTTTGGGGTGATTAAGTATTCTTCAAAGATTTCCATAAGCCACTTTGTGTCTTTCAACACATGAAGTACAAGCTGGGACCCACACTAATCATTGCAGAACATGCTGTAACATTACTGCGTGAAAGACGGGACTTTTTTTTGAGGATTTCCAAATTAGTGGTAGCAAACTTTGCTTCGGGACAATTAAGATCAGATCAAACATCAAGACTTCTTTCTTAATTAACCGAAAGTGTGGAGTACCATTCAGTGAGAGAGCAGAACATTGACTGATGGCTTGTGTTCTATTCCCAGTCTGTGTTTTATATTTGTTCTTGGGTTGTGGGCTATACTGGGGAGACAGCATTTATGGTCCAAATCTACTTGCCTTGACAAACACATTGGGTCTCAACCACCTCGATCTACCAGTGACTGATGTGGTGTCTGGGATCTGTGAGTCATATCTTCATAAGAATCTACCCATTAACTTGATCTGTTCTGCCCTCATGATCTCCTGTGTGTGTAGTGGTGTTTTGTTACCTTCAGCAGGGTATTCATAATGATGATATGACATTTATGTTAACTCCTCCATCATAAGATCGAGACTTGAGTCACGTAGCGCTGAAGAATTCAATAGACTTTTAATGCACAGATCCTGGTACCTAAACATTTTACAGGTACAGGCACTTGCTTGTCTGGGCTTAAGCAGAACATTGCAGCAAGCTTCCCTCAGCATGTCATGTTGCAACAGGACTTGGAAAAGTTGGAACCCGTGTTGCACTACTGACTGTAAAGTGATGACTTTGGAGGTTTGGGTCTTTCCATAGTAGAGCAAGTTAGTTCAGTGTTACATTACAAGCTACCAAAGTGATCTCCTTTGTGCTATTGTGAACAAGTGACAATTATATAGCAACATTGGAATTACTAAATGATTAAACATTTTGACATTTGTCCAGTTTGTCTTCTACCATCTTATATTTTTACCTTTATTCATTCACACGATGAGGGCATCACTGGCTAGGCCAGCATTTATTGCTTATCCTTAGCTGCTCAGTGGGCAGTGGGTCTGGAGTCACATATAGGCCAGACCAGGTAAGGATGGTAGATTTCCTTCCCTAAAGGGCTTCAGTGAACCAGAGAGGTTTCTCACCAACAATCAACACTGGATTCATGGTCATCATTAGACAATTATAGATTTTTTTTTAATTGAATTCAAATTCCACCACCTGCTATGGTGAGATTTGAACTTGGGTCCCATGATATTATCTGTGTCAATGGTCCAGCAATAATACCACTAGGCCAATTGCCTCCCCCTCTTAATAGCAACATGGTACAAAGAAATAGTATCTTTGATGAATCATCATAATTAATCCTGATAAATTACAGCAGACCCAGAGCGAGCTTGCAACCAGAAATCCCAAGTCACGTGCTCCTCACAAACAGGAACAAAAATAGAAGTTGCTGGAAAAGCTCAGCAGGTCTGGCAGCATCTGTGAAGGAAAAACAGAGTTAATGTTTCGGGTCCGGTGACCCATCCTCACAAACAGGTCATTTGTCACAAACATGCATCCCAAGACATTATACTCCGAACAAACTCTGTCTACTTAGCATCTGAATGAGGTTAATACTTTGTGCTTCCAGTGTGTCCAAAGATTGACCACACTCTCACTGAAATAATGGAGGCAATTTTAGCCTGACCTGACCAATGGGAAATCCAAGGGATGGGACACAAAGCTGGTTTTCCTAGCTCACAACTCTGGAGAAGAATTTCACCTCTCCTCAAAATGCCAGGGTCGAAACTTCCTGAATAAAAACCAAAAGAACTGCAGGTTTTGTAAATCAGAATCTAAAGCAGAAATTGCTGGAAAAATCTCAGCAGGTCTGGCAGCATCTGTGGAGAGAAAATCAGAGTTAACGTTTCGGGCTGAGTGACTCTTCATCAGAACCCCCAGACCCCTCTGAGGAAGGGTCGCTCGACCCGAAACGTTAACGCTGATTTCTCTGCACAGGTGCTGCCAAACCTGCTGAGCCTTTCCAGCAGTTTCTGTTTTTGTTTCAAAACTTCCAGAGTTGCTCAACAACAGTTCCACTCATCTGAACTTTCCAAATGCAGTTATCATCTCAAAGACCTCACATTCCTTAAATCTTCAAAAGCCTCATCTGTTCTCCTCCCTTTTTTTCAATTTAAAGTGAACCTTTGAAGGTGCCCCGTTTGGTCATTAACTGTTGTAGTTCTCCTGACAAAGCTGCAGCTTTGTTTTCTGTCTCGCTCTGTGGGATGCTGTGACTGTTGCCAAAAACCCCACCTCCACACCTCAGCGAATTTCTGTTTTGAGTTTCTCTACGCATGGCAACCTGAGATCACATGAGGCACTCTTCCAAACCCAAGGTGTTTACAAGGAATTCACCATCCCCCACTTTGGAACTTTAACTACAAGTTAAAGGGACATTTTACAAGATGATAATCGCGTCCAATAGACTCCGCCCTCTGGTCCTCTGCGCGGTGAAGCAGTGCGTTATGGTTCTAGTGAAGACTCACTGGTTTCGAAACATTAGCTGTGTTTCTGACTCTATAGATACTGCTGGATCTACTGAGTTTCTCCAGCATTTTTTGTTTATGTGTTATGGTTTACATTACCCACTGTCTTTAAAGCCCTTAAAATAGCAATCATTGATGTCTCCGTAAATGATCCCACTGAGTCACACTGCTCCATTCCCTCAGTCATCATGCTGCTTGGTCTTTTGTTTACCTTTTTGATAGCCACTTTATTTTCCTTTATATTGTGTTGACTGCTGCTTCCCTTCCTGTGCAGAGCGGTGGTCAAGTTAACAGCCAGCTTCTCTCTTTTGGGTTTTGTGATTCCCATATTGTGGCTTGACTTAGTGCCACTTTCCTGCAATGTGTGTTGGCAGAGGCCAGGCTCTGTGGGCAGTGTTTACCTTTGTCTCTAATGCGGTTAGAATAGTACTTCCCAATTTTCTTGTCAGTGGCAGTTCACTTTCATGCCTCAGACTTTATCAGTGGGAGGAGAGTACAAAAGCTTTTGAGAGTCATAGAGCCATACAGCATGGAAACACCATGCCCCTATCTATATCAATGCAACTGAGGTGGAAAGGGTCAACAGCGTCAATTTCCTAGGAGTAACGATAACCAATAATCTATCCTGACCACCCATGTAGATGCAATGGTCAAAAAGGCACAACAGTATCTCCACTTCCTCAGGAGGTAAGGAAATTTGGCATGTCCATAAGGACCCTCACCAACTTTTACAGATGCATTCTATCTGGATGCATCGTGGCTTGGTATTTCAACTGCCCTGCCCAGGACCGGAAGAAATTACAGAGAGTTGCGAACACAGCCCAGTCCATCACACAAACCAACCTCCCATCCATTGACTCCATTTACACTTCTCATTGCTGTGGAAAGGCAGCCAACATCATCAAAGACCCATCCCACCCCAGTTAGAATCTCTTTCAACTTCTTCCATTGGGCAGATGATACAAAAGCTTAAACACACGCACCAACAGGTTCAAGAACAGCTTCTTCCCTGCTGTTATTTGACTACTGAATGGACCTCTTTAATTTTAAATCTGATATTGATCTGGCTTTTGTGCACCTCCTGTGCAGCTGTAACTCTGTATACCTCACTCTGTTCAATCACCATATGATTGTTTTTATGATCTGGCTGTACTGTTCGCAAAACAAAACTTTTCACTGTAAATAGATACATGTGACAACAATAAATCAAATAAAATTAAATCAAATCAGACCCTTCAGTACAACTTGTCTGTGCTGACCAGACATCCCAATCTGACTGAGACCTATTTGCCAGCATTTGGCCCATATCCCTCTAACCCATTCCTATTCACATACCCGTCCAAATATCTTTTAAACGTTGTAATTGTACCAGCCTCTGTTACTCCCTGTAGCAGCTCATTCCATACACGCACCACCCTCTGCATGAAAAAGTTGCCCCTCAGGTCCTTTTTAAATCTTTCCCCTCTCACTTTAAACCTATGCCCCTCTAGTTCTGGACTTTCTACCCTGGGGAAAAAGACATTGGCCATTCACCCTATCTATGCCCTTCATGATTTATAAACCTCTATAAGGTCACCCCTTGACCTCCTACAATCTGGGGAAAGGCTATCCAACCTCTCCCTACAACTCAGACCCTCTGATCCTGGCAACATCCTTGTAAATTGTTTCTGCACCCTCTCAAGTTTAACAACATCTTTCCAGTGGAAGGGGATGGGGAAATCCTGGATGGGGTGAGGGTGAAAGGAACTGAGCGTCCTTCCCCAATGCCCCCTCCCTTCCCAGCCACGACTTTCAGTCTTGCCTCAGCCTCAGCCTTGCCCCGCCTCCCTCATTGAGCATTTGATTAAAAAAATGAGCGAAATGAATGTGGTCTCCCACACAGCAAGACTTGAGTCTCAGTGAGCTGACTTGATTCGACCATGCTGTCCAGCCAAGAAAGAAAACTGTGAGCATTTTGAAAGGGTGCACTGAGTGACCAGATTGAGCTCCACAGCAGCCATTGCTACTTTAGAGCTCACACCCCTGGAAAAAAATCATACTTAGAGACCCAACTGGGTAGTGTGGGGAGAGGGTTCACAACCTGCAGTTTGGGAAGCCCCAGGTTAAGACTTTTATCTTACAGGGTCATAAAACAGCATGGAAACAAGCATTTAACCCACGCCAGCCTTCTGACAAGCACTCTACCCAGACACATACACCCCTACCCACATTTCCCATTGCTGACCCACACACCATGGCCAGATCACTTAACATGCACATCTATGGATTGTCAGAGAAAACTCACACAGACACAGGGCAAATGTGCAAACTCCACACAGTCAGTCACCCCAGACTGGGATTGAACCTAGATTCCTGAGGCTAATGAAACAGCAGTGCTAGCCACTGAGCCACCATGCCACTCCAGCACTGAGCTGCATATTTGTTGCGGAACATTCCCTAAGTCATGTCTGGTGATTGAGTTAGCTTGGACACGTGAGTCAACATTGACGTAAAATGAATATTGCATGTTGAGCAATTCCATCAGTTTTATGAGTATGTAGTAGGGTGATACAAACTCTGTTTGTATAGTGTTTCCTTTTCCCTGGAGCACTGATAAACTAAAGAAGAAGCAAGAGAATTTGTAGAATGAGCTATCTTTCTGTCGGAAGAATTTACAGGCAAAGAACCAACTATTTCCTAGTGTTTGCATTGCTTTTACTTACAAAAGAGTGCAGCACTCTGCCTTGTGCGATTAAATATGTGACTAATGCTGCATTACCTATAGCTGTGAAAGTCATTATGGTGCTGAATTTCTGCTTCACAGGCTTGTACCCAGCTCGAGGGCATTAGTGAGTATTACCCAAGTCAATTGCATCCGGCAGGTCTGAGAAAATCAAAAGAAGAATAGCGCATTGCCTTTTAGTGTTATTGGCTGTTTTACTATCACATTATCTGTCCGTGTTGAGATATATTTGTACACATAAGCGTAAGTTGGCATGAGAGTCATGCTAAATTCACACAGGTCTCAATATTGAGATGCAACAAGAAAGCTCCTGTCAAAGGATTCAGTGAAATTGCGCTTGGAAATTGACAGGGTGCAGGATCGTCTGTTCAGAATGTTTCCACGTGCAGGGAAAATGCCGTGAATATTCGAGTGATCTGTGAGGCGATTACAGATAAATGGTCACTGGCCAAGATTAGCACTGCTGGTTTTGCCCAGCACAGTTGAAGGCAGTAACAAATTTTCCACTTGACTTGTGGGAGACGATGGATGTGACATTAAGCCAGAGGTGATGACTCTATTATGCAGTTCATAAATTCCTGCAGTTCACAGATACAATGAAGCATGAGAGCTGTGACCAAAACAATGTTTGACATGTCCTTTGATCTGGACTAACCAGGAGAGAGTGAGTGTGTTTCATAAGGGTTTGCTAAACTTTTTATCATTATTCTGCCCTTGTGATGATTAGCCAGTCTTTGGTTCTTCTTGAAGATTAAACGCGGAGGGGAGGGGGTTTGCCGAGTTAAAACCAGCTTTCCATGAAGGTGATGCCTTGCGCCAGATCAGGAAATGAAGACGAAGCTCGTTTGACTTTAGTTTTTCCTTCAGAAAGATGCCAGAGAACAGCACAGATAAGTCGCTGTGTTGCTTGCCCATCTTAATGAGAACCATTCCTGAAGAAACCCTGGTTGCCAATTTCATCTTCAGAAACGCATTTGTGCCAAGTATTAGGTTGGAACAAACTGCCTGAATTGTTACTATGTGCACTTAAGAATATACTGCATAGAGCCAGAAAAAGGCTAGAGTGAGCTAATGAGACCACCACGTCCAAAACCTTTACCCAAAGATGCTGTCTAATCTGTTTCATCCTGTGGGATGAGTAACGCTTTACAATATTCCATTGTGCGCAAACTGCTGAAATTGATTCTGCATTGCAATTCTAACTGGTGAAGTTTCAGAGGGATTCATCGATCATCCAGTCAGCAAAGAGAACCAGAATCTTCATGTTCGGTTTTTAGTTAGACAAGGGTATTATTGTAACACAGTGTGGAGCAGGCCAGGCAGCACCAGAGGAGCAGGAAAGCTGACGTTTCAGGGAAACGTCAGCTTTCCTGCTCCTCTGCCTGTGTTCCTCCAGCTCCACACTGTGTTGTCTCTGACTCCAGCACCTGCAGTTCTTACTATCTCTAAGGATATTGTTATGTCTCTTTTCAGCAACAACACACATTTGCTTTTTTCCACCCATTGTAAAGGCTGCCCATGTTTTATTGCAGTCAAAATCTATGGAATGGAAATTGGGTATGGCAAACAATGATCACTCCCACTGATGAAGTTGAAGGCTACCCCCAAAACATCTCCAAGTTTAATGTAAAAACCGAAAGAACTGCGGATACTGTAAGTCAGAAACAGAACAGAAATTACTGGAAAATCTCAGCAGGTCTGGCAACCTCTGTTGGAGAGAAATCAGAGTTAACATTTCGGATCAGAAGTGACCCGTCCTCAGACCTGACGGTAGCTAGGAAAATGTTGGTTAATACGCAGAAGATAGGGTGTGGGGAGGGATAAGGTGGGGATAGAGCCTGAAGAGAGAGAAGAACAGTTGGACAGACAAACGATTGGATAACAATCTTGCTCTGAGGGGGAATAGCTACTAATGTTATTCGGCACAGCCCATTGTTAGCCACTAACAGCCCCTATTAATAGCTATTCACCTTTCCAGCCTGACCATTGTCCACTCCTTCGTCTGTTCAACTGTTCTTCTCTGTCTTTGAGCCCTATCCCCAACTATCGTTTACTCCTTACCCCACTGCTCCCACCCTGTCTTCTGCATAAAATCAACATTTTCCCAGATACCACCAGTTCTGAGGAAGGGTCACTGGACCCAAAATGTTAACTCTGATCTCTCTTCACAGAGTCTGCCAGGCCTGCTGAGCTCTTCCAGCAATTTCTGTTTTTGTTTCCAAGTTTAATGTGCTGGATATGTGCGGCAACGTGACAAATGTTCTCATGCAATTTTCTCTTTTCCATTCCTCAGAGGAGTAAATTCTTTTTGGGTCTGCTTCCATGCTTGTTAGAGGTCCTGTCACACCTTGTGTGCTTAGATAGTGAACATTAACACGTGTTTAGTACTGCAGTGGGACTTTGATACTGTTAGATCAGTTCGTCTAGTTTTTGAAAGATCTCTACATACTTATAGCTTTCCAGGAGGGATAAATGGATAGATATTGTCAGAAGTCACACAACACCAGGTTATAGTCCAACAGGTTTATTTGAAATCACAAGCTTTCTGAGCCCTGCTCCTTTGTCTGGTGTAGTGACTTCGTCTGACAAAGGGGCAGCGCTACGAAAGCTTGTGATTTCAAATAAATCTGTTGGACTCTGACCTGGTGTGGTGTGACTTCTGACTTTATCCACCCCAGTCCAACGCCAGCACCTCCACACCATGGATAGATATTGGAACCAGGAATCTATCAGATTTTGGTTTTCATCCCATCTCTAATCCAAGGGTACTGAGGCAAATTGTATAAATTTGGCCACCCTTTTTGGAGATCATCTATTTCAACCTAAGCACAAGGTGATGGTAGTTGTGTTGGTGGCATAGTGTTCAGATGTTTCAAAACCCCTGGAGATTTTCACAATATTTAACTGGACCGCATTTTCAATCCAAATAATGCGCCTTAGATCACTTGAGACAGGGATGCTCTTTCAGAGCTAGTCAGTTCTACAATGTGACCTGTGAAAAATGATTAGTTGGGTTTGCTTTCCGAATAGTTAGATGGGATGTTTGTATTTAATTGTAGCAGTTATTAATAGATTGGCAATATCTAAGCGGCGCTTTGATTTTGAACTTGTGATGTTTCACCTGACAAAACTATTTTTTTTCTTTTTATTTGAGTTGTTAATTTAACAAAAGTAATAATATTTCTAACTGAACCCGATCGTGAAATTTCTATGTAGAAAATAGGCCTTTTGAAGTAGTTTTTGTTTTGACTGGCAAACTCAAATGAATATAATTCCTGCCTACCCCACAGCCCCAGGCCAAGAGTTGAAATCAAGACCTTCTTTGGACTGTGTGTTTAAGTTACATAACTAACGAAGCATTTACAAAGACTTGCATTTATATAGTATTTTTTATCATCGCCAGTCAGCTCAAATCTCTCTACAGCATAGAGTCATAGAGATATTCAGCATGGAAACAAACCCTTCGGTCCAACTCGTCTCTGCCAACCAGATATCTTAAATTAGCCTAGTCCCATTTGCCAGCATTTGGCCCATGGATCTCTAAACCTTTCCTATTCATATGCCCATCCAGATGCCTTTTAAATGTTGTAATTGTACCAGCCTCCACCACTTCCTCTGGAAGCTCATTCCGTACATGCACTACCCTCTGTGTGAAAAAGTTACCCCTGAGATCCCTTTTAAATCTATCCCCTCTCCTTTAAATCTATTCCCTACCCTGGGGAAAAGACCTTGGCTATTCACCCTATCCATGCCCCTCATGATTTTATAAACTTCTGTAAATTCACCCCTCAGCCTCCGATGTACTAAGGAAAATACCCCTAGCCTCTTCAGCCTCTCCCTATAGCTCAAACCCTCCAACCAAGGCAATATCCTTGTCAACCTTTTCTCAACCCTTTCAAGTTTAACAACAGCTTTTCTATGGCAGGGTGAGCAGAATTGAACACAGTATTCCAATAGTGGCCTAACCAATGTCCTGTACATGACTTCCCAATTCCCATACTCAATGCATTGACCAATAAAGGCAAGTTTACCAAATGCCTTCTTCACTACCCTGTCTATCTGCGACTCCACTTTCAAGGAACTGTGAACCTGCACCCCAGTGTCTCTTTCCTCACTTTGGAGTATAGTCATTGTTTTAAACAGGAAAACACTTCAGATGGTACAAAGCTGACTCCTCCAACAGACAATGTGTTTTTGTGATGTTGATTAAAGGATAAATATTAGCCATGACACCACGGATAACTTCAAATGTAGCCTTAGGGTTTTTTACAGCTCTCTGAACAGGCAGTCAAGGCCTTAATTTAGCATCTTAAATGAAAGATAGCACCTCCAGTAGTGTAACTCCCTCTCAGCACTGCACTGGAACATAAGCCTTAGTTTGTGTGCTCAATTGCAGGGGGTGGGACTTGAAACCAATACATTGCGACAGAGCAGCAAGAGTAACAAAATTGTGCCATGGCTGACACTGTGACAGTGAGGTGGATTTCTGTACGATCTATCCAATTCGCTCCTTGTAACTTCATCCAATTTGCCCAGGGTTTCTGCACTATTTGCGCCAAGACTATAGCACGTGGACCAGTTGAAAGAGTCCTACTGTCTGCCTCGGTATTTTATTGACCCATTCAGTGCCCTCCTCGCTGATATCCACACACACATTAGTAAGTCCAAACTGCTATCTTTGCATCTCCCATGGCAGAAACGCAAGCAAACAACAAGCAAAAGAATTGTTTCTGACTAAGTTATGTGATTAAAAAAGCATTTGATGTCATGTCAAAAGTCTCGCAAAAGAACAGAATGAATACCATATTAGGATGTTCTGGATTAGCAGGGAAAACCACAAAAACCTAGTTTGGAACGCAACTATTCCTGTACTGTGGGGGCTATGGAGAGGGTGGTCATCATTAGTGTCCAGACACCAGGACACATTCGTTGGTTTAGATCGATATTTTTTCTTTACTCATTCACGGGATGAGGGCATCGCTGACTGAGCTGCATCTATTGTCCATCCCTAATTGCCCAGAGGGCAGTTCAGAGTCGTCCACATTGCTGTGGGTCTGGAGTCACATGTAGGCCAGACCGGGTAAGGATGGCAGTTTCCTTCCTTAAAGGACATTAGTGAACCAGATGGGTTTTTCCTGACAATTGTCAAATGGGTTCATAGCCATCATTAGACCCTTAATTCCAGATACTTTTATTGAATTCAAATTCCACCATCTGCCGTGGTGAGAATCAAACTTGGGTCCCCAGAATGTTATCTGGATCTCTGGATTAACAGTCCAGTGAAAATACCATTAAGCCATTGCATCCCCCAGTATTCCAGTATTTCATACTTTAGCTCATGGAGGTGCAAGCGTCAGAATTAGCTACAGACAAGCCTTGCTTATTTTAGGGTAGGTTGCACAACAGGCTCAAAAGGTTAATTATTTCCCAAGCCCGTGCAATTGGCAACTGCCCTGCCCAGGAATGTAAGAAACTACAGAGAGTTATGAATGTGGCCCAGACCATCCTTTGACTCCATCTACACTTTGCGTTGTAAAGCCAACATTATCCAAGACCCCTCCCACCCCAGTTGTAATCTCTTCCAACCTGTTCTGTCAGGCGGAAAATACAAAAGCTTAAACACACGAGCCAACAGATTCAAGAATAGCTTCTTCCCTGCTGTTATCAGACTGCTGAGTGGACCTCTAAAATTTCAAATCTGATGTTGATTCCTTGCTTTAACCATAGAATCCCTACAGTGTGGAAACAGACCCTTTGGCCCAACAAGTCCACACTGACCCTCAGAGCATCCCACTCAGACCCATCCCCCAATAACCCACCTAGTCTGCACATCCCTGAACACTATGGGCAATTTAGCATGGCCAATCCACCTAGCCTACACATCTTTGGACTGTGGGAGGAAACCCATGCAGACATGCGGAGAATGTGCAAACTCTACACAGACAGTCGCCCAAGGGTGGAATCAAACTTGGGTCTGCTGGTGCTGTGAGGCTGCAGTGCTAATCACTGAGCCACCGTGCCACCTCAATGATCAACGAGAAGCAATCAGGTCTCATCCGGGCTCATCTGCTTTAGTACACGTTCTTTGCATAAGCTTCTATTCCTCACTTTGTTCAATCACCCTATGTTCTGTATGTCCTTATGATCTGCCCGTACCATTCGCAAAACAAAACTTTTCACTGTACTTAGGCACATAGGACAACAGTAAATAAATCAATCTCACAAAAATTAATGCTGAGCTACAGATTAGTCAACTAAAAGTGAAATGGCAGCAGGGTTTTGCATCCATTTATTTTAATCGCTGTAACATTACGTCATTCTTACTTTAATGTCTTGGTGAATTCTGCTGGGATACGATGTTGTGTACCGGGAACCAGAACCCGTGAAGTCTATGGAGAGGACGAAGTTGCATTTAAAATGTACTTCAAACAGTGCTTTCAAAATGTTCACCGTTAAAATATTGAGGAATGTTGGAGAGAATTTGTCCAATGTGAGATTTCACAGTCTCCAATGAGACGGATAATCGATTTGAGAAAGCAGACTGCCCTTAGGATGTTATAATAGGAAGGTTGACGTGATAGTTTACTGGGCCAGCTTAAGCAGAGAAACTCCTTCAGGCCCACAAGCAGTGCTTGAAAGGCATGATCTTCCTCTCTGCCCGCAACGTCAGCAAATCCTAAAGACCTAGGTAAACCAGTTGGCCAGTGTTAAACCCGGAACACAGGATAAAATCTTAGGCATGCAGCCTTAATGTGTGTTTAAATATTTAAATAAGGGATCATCTCCTGACAGGGGCTTAGTCACCGCTCTCCCACCAGCCTGCTTTCGTTAAAATCAACATCAGAAGTTTGAGGCAGTACGGTGGATTTGAACACTATTGCAGTTGTAACTCCCATCAACTTTGCAGGGTGTTAAAGTACTGAGGCTGTGGCTCAATAGTAATTAATCCCCACTTTTAATAAATTGTAAAACTTCTTGTCTAACATTCGGTATCGGATGGACTACAGGTTTCCCTCGCACAGGGTTCCAAAGACAGACAGAAGCTGTTATTTCCAACACAGACTCTGTCTTCTTTCTTTCTTTGTCTCTGCTGCCTCACAGCACCTGGGACTCCAGTTCAGTTCCACTCTTGGGCAACTGTCTGTGTGGAATTTGCACATTCTCTCCGTGTCTGTGTGGGTTTCCTCCCACAGTCCAAAGATGTGCATGTTAGGGTGGATCGGCCGTGTTAAATTGCCCGTAGTGTCCAGGGTTGTGCAGGCAAGCGGGGGGGTGGGTGGTCTAGCCATGGGAACTGCAGCGTGACAGGGTAGCAGGGGTATGGGTCTGGGTGGATGCTTTTCAGAGGGTCAATGTGAACTTAATGGGCCAATTGGCCTGCTCCTACTCTTCAATTAAGTCTGCCATAATTTCTCTCTTTGTGGCTCTGTGTCAGGGTTTGTTCTATAATGCCCTTTGGAAGCACCATGAGACATTTCATTACATTAAAGATACAATGTGGATACAAATCATTCTCATTGTGCAAGTGCTTTGAGCTATTTTGAAACAGCAATGTGGTGTTTAATTATTTTTCCCTGTATTCACTATTCAAACACTGTAAATTCAAACAGAAACAAAATTCAGTAATGCGGGTCAGGTTTTTTTCTCGTACCTTTGCTTGTTTATTGAGAGTGTTCAGATGTTGTGGGTTGGGATGTTGTGGGTTGGGATGTTGTGGGTTGGGATGTTGTGGGTTGTGATGTTGTGGGTTGGGATGTTGTGGGTTGGGATGTTGTGGGTTGGGATGTTGTAGGTTGTGATGTTGTAAATAGGGATGTTGTGGGTTGGGATGTTGTGGGTTGTGATGTTGTAAATAGGGATGTTGTGGGTTGGGATGTTGTGGGTTGTGATGTTGTGGGTTGGGATGCTGTGGGTTGTGATGTTGTGGGTTGTGATGTTGTGGGTTGTGATGTTGTGGGTTGGGATGCTGTGGGTTGGGATGTTGTGGGTTGTGATGCTGTGGGTTGGGTTGTTGTGGGTTGGGTTGTTGTGGGTTGGGATGCTGTGGGTTGGGATGCTGTGGGTTGGGATGCTGTGGGTTGGGTTGTTGTGGGTTGGGTTGTTGTGGGTTGTGATGTTCCGAATTCCTCGTTAACTTCAGTGGGATTCATACCCAGACATGACAAGGCATAATGTTCATGGGCAAGTTCCTCCCACCAATTGCCTTACACCTGACAAAACATTTCCTTCCTGCAATGCGCTATCAAATGCCATTATCTCTTTTGAGTTTCATGCCACATCACTTGAATCTATACCTATTAATTTTCACTCACAGATGTTGTACACTGTATGGACATATTTCCTGTCCAGTCATAGACAATGGACATAGAATTGTGCTCTAAAGGTACATCACATCTTCCTAGATGACTTAAAAGATGAGAAAAACTGCGTAATGTTAGTTCTCCATGATAGGCATAAACTTGAAATTATTCTGACTTTCACAGTGTTACTTTTTAACGATGCTTTCGTTTGGATTGTAATAAGGGCAGGCAATGACCGAGTTGAATTATCATTGGGCTGTTAATCCAAAGACCCAGTAACTGTACTGGGGACCCGTGTTTGAATCCCCCCACATGCGATGGTGGAATTTGAATTCAATAAAAATCCGGAATTAGGACTCTAATGGAGACCATGAATCCATTGTCATCTCTCAGGAAAAACCCATCTGTTCGCTAATGTCCTTTAGGGAAGGAAACTGCCATCCTTACTTGGTCTGGCCTACATGTGATTCCAGACCCACAGCAATGTGGTTGACCCTTAACAATTAGGGATGGGCAATAAATGCTGATCTAGCCAGCAACACCCTCATCCTATGAATGAATTTTTTAAAAATTTAGCATCTTGGTATTATGATCATTTTTAAAGTAATATATTGACTCAGATCTCAAGGTTCAAACACTGCCTCATTTTGTGGCTATGACTGACTGGCCCAGCATTTATTAACCCAACCCTACTTGTCCTTGAGAATGTGGTGGTATACTGCTTTCTTGGACTATTCTGATCCATTTAGTGTAGGTGCGCTCATTCTGCTGTTTGGGAGGGAGTTCCAGGATTTTGACCCAGTGACACTGAAGTAACAGCGATACATTTCCAAGTCAGGATGGTAAGCGGCTCGGAGGGAACTTGCAGATGGATGGTGTTCCCATGTATCTGCTGCCCTTGTCCTTCTGGATGGAAGTGGTCATGGGTTCGGAAGGATCTCTTTTAAGGATCTTTGGTGAATTTCTGCAGAGCATCTTGTAGATAGTACACACCGCTGCTACTGAGTAATGGTGGTAGAGGGAGTGGATGCTTGTGGATGTGATGCCATTCAAGTAGGATGCTTTGAGTCTTGTGGGAGCTGCACTCATCCAGGCAAGTGGGGAGTATTCCATCGCATTCCTGACTTGTGCCTTGTAGATGGTGGACAGGCTTTGGGGAGTCAGGAGGTATAGTACTTGAGATAACAAGGTGTAGAGCTGGATGAACACAGCAGGCCAGGCAGCATCAGAGGAGCAGGAAAGCTGACGTTTCGGGCCTAGGCCCTTCTTCAGAAATGGGGGAGGGGAAGGGGGTTCTGAAATAAATAGGGAGAGAGGGGGAGGCAGATAGAAGATGGATAAAGGAGAAGATAGGTGGAGAGGAGACAGACAGGTCAAAGAGGCGGGGATGGAGCCAGTAATGGTGAGCGTAGGTATGGAGTTAGGGAGGGGATAGGTCACAGTCAAGGGGGCGGGATGAGGCCAGTAGGTAGGAGAGGGGGGTGGGGCTTGAGGTGGGTGGAGGGGATAGGTGGGAGGAAGGACAGGTTAGGGAGGTGGGGACAAGCTGAGCTGGTTTTGGGATGCGGTAGGGGGAGGGGTAGCTTGTGAAGTCCACATTGATACCATTGGGCTGCAGGGTTCCCAAGCAAAATATGAGGTGCAGTTCCTGCAACCTTCGGGTGGCATCACTGTGGCACTGCAGAAGGCCCAGGATGGACGTGTCGTCTGAGGAATGGGAGGGGGAGTTGAAATGGTTCGCGACTGGGAGGTGCAGTTGTTTCGTGCGAACCGAGTGTAGGTGTTCCGCAAAGCGGTCCCCAAGCCTCCGCTTGGTTTCCCCGATGTAGAGGAGGCCACATCTGGAACAGCGGATACAATATACCACATTAGCAGATGTGCAGGTGAACATCTGTTTGACGTGGAAAGTCTTCTTGGGGCCTGGGATGGGGTTGAGGGAGGAGGTGTGGGGGCAGGTGTAGCACTTCCTGCGGTTGCAGGGAAAGGTGCCCGGTGTGGTGGGGCTGGAGGGGAGTGTGGAGCGGACAAAGGAGTCACAGAGAGAGTGGTCCCTCCGGAAAGCAGATAAGGGTGGGGAGGGAAAAATGTCTTTGGTGGTGAGGTCGGATTGCAGCTGGCGGAAGTGTCAGAGGATGATGCGTTGGATCCGGAGGTTGGTGGGGTGATTCGTGAGGACGAGGGGGATTCTGTTTTGGTTGTTATTGCGGCGAGGGGGTGTGAGGGATGAGTTGCTGGAAATGCGGGAGACACGGTCGAGGGCATTCTTGACCACTGAGGGCGGGAAGTTGTGGTCCTTGAAAAACGAGGTCATCTGAGATGTATGGGAGTGGAATGCCTCATCCTGGGAGCAGATGCGGAGGAGGCGAAGGAATTGGGAATAGGGGATGCAGGAAGGTGGGTGGGAGGAGGTGTATTCTAGGTAGCTGTGGGAGCCGGTGGGCTTGAAATGGATATCAGTTTCTAGGTGGTTGCCAGAGATGGAGACAGAGAGGTCCAGGAAGGTGAGAGAGGTGTTAGAGATGGTCCAGTTGAACTTAAGGTTGGGGTGGAGGGTGTTGGTGAAGTGGATGAACTGTTCGAGCTCCTCGTGGGAGCACGAAGCGGCGCCGATACAGTCATCGATGTAACGGAGGAAGAGGTGGGGTTTAGGGCCAGTGTAGGTATGGAAGAGGGATTGTTCCATGTAACCTACAAAGAGGCAGGCATAGCTTGGGCCCATGCGGGTACCCATGGCCACCCCCTTTGTCTGTAGGAAGTGGGAGGAATTGAAAGAGAAGTTGTTAAGGGTGAGGACGAGTTCAGCTAAGCGGATGAGGGTGTCTGAGGAGGGGGACTGGTCAGGCCTGTGGGACAGGAAGAAGCGGACGGCCTTTCGGCCATTGCATGGAGAATGCAGGTGTATAGGGACTGGATGTCCATGGTAAAGATGAAGTGTTGGGGACCATGGAATTGGAAGTTTTGGAGGAGGTGGAGGGCGTGGGTGGTGTCACGGACGTAGGTGGGGAGTTGCTGGACCAAGGGGGAGAAAATGGAGTCGAGATAAGTAGAGATAAGTTCAGTGGGACAATACTTGCTGCAGGATTCATGGCCTCTGACCTGCACTTGTAGCCACTGTATATATATGTAGCTAACCCAGTTCAGTTTCTGGTCAGTGTTGACCCCAGGATTTTCATAGTGGAGGATTCAGTGATGGCTAGTGAAAGTCGAGGGACAATGGCTGGATTCCCTCTTGTTGAAGATATTCATTGTATGGCATTTGTACAGTGGTGGTAATGTTCCCTGTCACTTGTCAGCCTGGTCCTTGATCTTGTCAGGTCTTCTGAACATCTTTAAGCTCCTTCCTCCCAGATGTCTGTCAGGAATCGTGGCATTGGAACAGCTGATGTACATAGTTCACTGAAGACTAAAGTCTGAACATGTGGGCTAGAGATGCATAACAATATCTGTAGTGGGCGGCATGGTGTCTCACAACACTGTCGCCTCTCAGTACCAGGGACTCAGACTCGATTCCACCCTCGGGCCACTATCTGTGTGGAGTTTGCACATTCTCCCCATGTCTGCGTGTGTTTCCTCCGTGTGCTCTGGTTTCTTCCCACAGTCCAAAGATGTGCACATTAGGTGCGTTTGTCATACTAAATTATGCATACAGTCCAGGGATGGTAGCCATGATAAATGTGCGTTACATGAATGGGGTCAGCGGATGGGTCTGGGTGGGATGCTCTTCAGACGGTGATGCAGATTTGATGGGCTGAATGGCCTTTATCTGTACTGTTGGGATGCTATGTTTCTACATCTAGCTGACTGTAAAACAGAGGGTATGGCTGGATTTCACCCTCCCCTGCTGAGGGAGTTTTGAGGGCTGGCAAGGGGTGGAGATGAGAGGAGAGAGTGACCAGGAGATGACCTTCCTGCTACTGACTGACCAACCCCTGACCACGTCTGAAATTGTTTGGGGAACGGTATGCTATTGGATGGTCCACCCCTCATGCTCAACTATGCTGTATAATGGCTTCATCCTGTATACTGACTGTAGTTTACCTGTGTGGAGGAAGGCCCATGTTGCATCGGACACCCAGCAACTTTAGCTTCATGGTCTGGTGGTGAGCATATTGGATGTGTCCAGTATCATCTTCCCCACTTCATTGACCTGAAGCTTATGAAGCCAGCCTCATACCTTAGGGCCTGGGGTAGTGTTGTGGAGCAGAGAGATCTAGGGGTTCAGTTCATGATTCCTTGAAGTGTGCATCACGGGTCGATGAGGTGGTTAAGCCGGTGTTTAGCACGCTTGCCTTCATTGCTCAGGCATTTGAGTATAGGAGTTGGGAAGTCATGTTGAGGTCATACAGGACATTGGTAAGACCTCTTCTGGATTACTGCTTGCAGATTTGGTCGCCCTGCTATAGGAAGGATATTATTAAACTGGAGAGGGTTCAGAAAAGATTTACCAGGATGTTGCCAGGAATGGAGAGTTTGAGTTATATGGAGAGGCTGGGACTTTTCTCCTGGAGCGTAGGAGGTTGAGGGGTGACCTTATAAGAGTTTATAAAATCATGAGGGGTATAGATAAGGTGAAGGGCAGATGTCTTTTCACTCGGTTGGGGGATTTAAAGACTGGGGGCATCGGAGAAAGATTTCAAAAAGACATGCAGGGCAATGTTTCTTACACAGAGAGTGGTTTGTGTGTGGAATGAATTACCAGAGGAAGTGGTGGGTGTCCTTTATTCTTTAATGCGATGAGGGCATTGCTGGCTAGGCAGCGTTTATTGTCCATCCCAAATGGCCCAGAGGGCAGTTCAGAGTCAACCACATTACTGTGGGTCTGGAGTCACATGTAGGCCCGACCATGTAAGGATGGCAGGTTCCTTCCCTAAAGGACATTAGTGAACCAGATAGGTTTATCCGACAATGGATTCATGGTCGTTATTAGATTCTTAATTCCAGATATTTTATTGAATTCAAATTCCACCATCTGCTTTGGCAGGATTTGAACCCAGGTCCCCAGAATGTTATTTGGGTCTCTGGATTAACAGTCCAGTGATAATACCACTAGGCCATCACCTCCCCGGATGTGGGTATAGTTGCAATGTTTAAAAGACGTTTGGGTAAGTACATGAATAAGAAATGTTTGGAGGGATATGGGCCAGGAGCAGACAGGTGGGAACTAGTTTAGTTTGGGATTGTGTTCAGCATGGACTGGTTGGACTGAAGCGTCTGTTTCCGTGCTGTGTGACTCTATGACTCTATAATATAGAGACAATGTAAAAAAGGCAAAATGATTGCAAGAATGAGAGCAAAACTGAGAACCTTTACTTATGCATGAATGATTGAAGAAACTGGAACATTTTTCTCTGAATGAGATAATTGGATGGTAATCTAATAGAAGTTTACAGGTATGAAGAGTTTGATAGGATAGATAGATAAGAAAAGCAAGACCAGTACCGGGGACCACAAATATAAGACAGTCAGAAACAAATCCAAAGGCAATTCAGGAGAAATGTCACTGCCAGAGAGAGATTAGAATGTGGAACTTTGTTGCACAGGATTTGTTGAGAGAAAGTTGTATCTGGGGGGGAGTTAGCTAAGCACATGAGGAAGAAAAAATCAGAAGGATATGTTGATGAAGTTCAATGAAGAGTTGGGAGGAGATGCTTATAAGCAGCACACACCCTGGCATATGGACCTGCTAGGCTATACATCTGGTTTTTGTGCTGAAAATACTTTGCAATAATGAAATTGGAAGGAAAACCAGAAATATTTCTGTATTAAACGCCATTTTTAATTGGCTGTGATCTTCCTGCAAGTGCTGCTTTTTCGGGTGAGTCAGAGTGCTAGTACAGCCAGGAATCATGTCTGACAATGTTTTGAAGCCACTGCCAAGTCCTATGGTTTATTCCTGTTACATTCGGAGGACATGGAAATATCTGGGATGGTGGTTGCAGTGATTTGTTCACAATTTACATGATGGGTGCAAAGAGCAACACAGGGCTGTTTACAAATTGAGCACAATGCCTTGCAAAAGAAGTTTACGAAGTTTGTGTGACAAAATATGGAGGGATTTAAACATAAAGGTAAGAATTTTACATTTCTGGAGTTAGGATCTCAGATGTCATTGTAATTTGGGAGTGAAGGCTAAATGTGAGTTACTGGTAAGGTACTGATTGTTTTAAATGGTTTGCAGTTTATTGACAGTAGAGTAATTGGATTTGTATGTAGTAAATAGGCCGTCACTGTCTTCGTGTTGGAAGGTAAATTTCCGGGTAAATAGACTGCTGAAATTGGAAACAACGTGGTTCAGCCTGCGACAGTGGTTGGGGAAGGGTAGAGAATCAGAGGCAAAGTGAGAGGATTGGTGGGAGGCCGCTGGGGAGACTCTACATAGGATGGTTTTGAACTTCCCAATGTTATATGTGATTTGGTGTAGACCACGTAATGCACATTGAGGTTTTCTGTTTCAAGACTGTTTGCTATTGAGCTTGTGAGTAGACTCGTACAGCACGGAAACAGAGCCTTTGGTCCAACCAGTCCATGGCAACTATAGTCCCAAACCAAACAACTCCCACCTGCCTGCTCTTGGCCCATAGCCCTCCAAACCTTTCTCATTCATGTTCTTATCTAAATGTCTTTTAAACGTTGTAATTGTACCCACAAATACATTTTACAGAATGGCTCTCTTTGGATAAGAAACTGACAGAAGGCTGTCGAAATGAACAAGGTATCTAACTGGGATCTTGCTGCTCCCAATATGGTTCACTTCTGCTGCAGAACATCTCATCAATGTCATTGGCATTTCCGGGTGTAACTATTCCAATGTCCTGCTCATCAGTCTCCCTGTCTCTATATTTTATAAACTTCAGCTTATCCAAAACTCTACTGTGTACATTCTGTCCCAAACCAAAGCCACACTTATTATTCCCATCTTAGTTGATCCACCATTGACACCTAGCTCCTCAATGCTTCCAGTTTAAAGTGATCATCCTCATGTTTCAATCCTTCAATGGTCTGTCCTACCTCTCTAACCTCCCTGAACCCTGTAAACCCCCAGTAATTCTTTGTGTCCCAGCTCTAACCTCTTGTACACCCTCCTCAACAGCTATTGCTGGCAATGTCTTCAGCTGCCTTAGCCCCATTCCCTCTTTAATCTTCTCTGTCTCTGCACATTTCCTCCCTTCTTTAAATACCTCTTTGACCTTACTTTTCATCACTTTTCTTGATGATGTGCTTTGATTCAGTGTCCAGTTTTAAAATCTAGTTGAGGTTCATAGCACTTTTTGGACTTTATTCTATGTCAAAGGCACACAATCATTTAAATTAGCGTTTTTAACATTAGCAATGAAGGCAAACTTTGGAGGATGTGTGACAGTTTTCACTGTAGTTACAGAAGTATCAGGAGGTTTTAAAAAGAATTGCAAGAGGTGGAATCCAAGATAGTTCTTGGCATAAAAACTGAGCCATTAAAAAAAAGACTTATGGAACACAAATTGTTGTTGATAGGGGAAAATAATTAGGATAGAGTCTGAGTCCCTACAATCATGATTAACTCTACAACACACCACTGCACAGTTCAGAAAAATTGGCAAAGGGTTGTGCTTATGGTTCAACCACTGACATTAAGATTGTTATTACTATGGTCTGTTGAAGCAGGGTGGAGTGTCTCTTAAATTAAATTACAGGGTGACAAACACCAGACCGGGTTAACTTTTTCAGTTCCCATTATTTTAGAAGTTGCAAATGATTGAGCATAATTCAGCAAGTAGGTTTATTCCTGTCTCCCTGTATTTTGGATTGCTGCACACATCTAATTCCCGAATCCTTCTCTTTTGAAGATTGAGATTCTTGCCAGGACACATTTCAAAGGGGATAGCATCTTCTGCCATAACATCGGTACATTGGCCAAGTTCCTGTTTTATGTAGGAGGAGTTCTAGGAAGGATATTATTCAGCCGGAGAAGCTTCAGAAGAGATTCACCAGGATGTTGTCAGGAGTGGAATGTTTGAGTTGTAAAGAAAGGCTGGATCGGCTGGGACTATTTTTTACTGGAGCGTGGGAGGTTTAGAGGTGACCCTATAGAAAATCATGAGGGGTATAGATATGGTTAATGGTAGTTGTCCTTTCCTTGGGATGGGGGATTTCAAAGCTAGGGACACATTTTTAAGGTGAGAAGAGAGAGATTTAAAAACGACATGAGGGGCAACTTATTTACACAGAGGGTGGTTCACACCTGGAAAGAACTTCCTGAGGAAGTGGTGGATGTGGGTACAATTACAATGTTTAAAAGACACTTGGATCAGTAAACAAATAGAAAACGTTTGGACGGAAATGGGCCAGGGGCAAGCAGTTGGGACTAGTTTAGTTTGGGATTACAGTCGGCATGGACTGGTTGGACCAAAGGGTCTGTTTCCGAGCTGTATGACTTGTGACTTTGAGCATGTCTCAGTGCTGAGTCATGTCAGATAAGTGTGATCTCTCTGCTTAGATGCCCAGACTTAGAGCAGAGGTTACTATGTAGGTTTAAAAATGATGTTCCAAACAATGCCTTCCTACTAAGTTCATAACACTGGATTGGTAAGGCATTTTGCTGTGCAAAACTTGACTCCTTTGCTTCCTTAAATACAACAGTGATTATAAAAAAAAGTTAACCGACTGTGGTATGAAGTCATGATTAAAGTTATAGAAATATAAGTTCTTTCTTTCTTGTTGCTTTTATCCCCAAAATAGACCAAATTCTGTGTTACAACACGCATTTTGTGTACAATTTTCTGAGCTACAGAGTAGGAGTTAAGTGGCAACCACACAAGATGACAATGAAAGAGTTTTAAAAAGAACAGGAATATCATGATGATGTGCTTTTTAAGTTTGAGTGTTTTCAGTATTCATTAATGTGAGGAAGTTGAGCTTGGGAGGGGACTTGTATCCTACTTCTTACATTCAGCCACAGTTCCCAGGTCAGGTGTGGAATGGGCTATAGCCAGCCAAGGTCCAAACATTGATTCATTTGGAAAAATAATCCGTGAGCCACAGTTCCAGCTACAAATTGCAAGTGAAACCTCGATCTTCTCAGATTCTGACTGTTTTGAGCTCTTTAGCCATAGCTGCTGTAGCTGCAATCAATCCAGAATCATTCGAGGCTGATCATGTCTGTTCGGTTCTGGTCACCTCATTATAGGAAGGATGTGGAAGCTTTAGAGAGGGTGCAGACGAGATTTACTGCCTGGACTGGAGGGCAGGTCTTATGGGGAAAGGTTGAGGGAGCTAGGGCTTTTCTCATTGGAGCGAAGAAGGATGAGAGGTGACTTGATAGAGGTGTACAAGATGATGAGAGGCGTAGATAGAGTGGATAGCCAGAGACTTTTTCCCAGGGCGGAAATGACTACTACGAGGGGGCATAATTTTAAGGTGATTGGAGGAAGGTGTAGGGGAGATGTCAGAGGTAGGTTCTTTACACAGAGCGTGGTGGGCGTGTGGAATGCGCTGCCGGCAGTGGTGGTGGACTCAGATACATTAGAGACTTTTAAGCAACTCTTGGATAGGCACATGGAGGATAGAAAAATGTAAGGTATGCAGGGTAGTTTGATCTTAGTAGGATAATAGGTCAGCACAACACCGTGGGCTGAAAGGCCTGTACTGTGCTGTACTGTTCTACGTTCTATGTCCATCTGCTTTTCTTGGCCTGTTGATATTGGAAAGAGCAGTTCAAAAGACATGTTTAACAGCAAGAACATGTCACTGGGAGGCCTCAGACACAGACAAGTGAAGCATGATGAATACTTGAGGTGTGAGGCATCCAGATTGAACTGCGGAATGGCAACTTTACTCCCATTAATGAGGAATCAAACCAGTGGTGAATTTGCAATGTGCTTTCTGAGAGCATTTAAAATCCTTTGTAGTCCATCGAGCGTGTTTGCTCAAGAGTGGGTTGACCTGTATGCAGAAACAGGAACAACTCATGCCATTAAATTGATCACTGTGGCAAATCAGGAATGTCAGGTTTCAAACGCTTCTTTCTACATGGCTAAAGTTTCATAGTGCAGTGTACCCATCTGGTTAAACACTCTTTTTGGATATTGGTGCGGATGGAATTGTGTTTGTGTGAGGCAGTGCCTTGGGATTTACTTCACTGATACTCTGGTGCTCTGCAAAGTGCACAAAATGCGTGTTAAAATGAAGAATTATATCTGTTTAGGGAAAAACGGCAACAAGGAAAGAAGCTGTGTTTCAAGAAACCAATCGTTTCTTCAGGATGCCCCATGCTTTCTGGAGTGTGGTCGCCCATGTAGCATCAGTGTCGACTCGATGGCCTGCTTCCACACTGTAGGGATGAATGAAACCCAGTGGCCAAAATTTCATAAGCAGTAAAGTAACAACAGCTTGATTGTCAGTGATGTTGGCTGAGGGAAAAACATATTGCCCAAGACATGAGCAAGACTTCCCAACTCTTCTTTGAATAGCGAATGGAATCTTTTCCATCCATGTGAAGGGACAAGATAGAGCCATGCTTTAACGTCTCACCCAAATGGTGGTACCTCCAACAATGCAATGCAGTGAAGTTTCAGCTTAAATTATCTCTCTCTGGAGTTGGACTTGAACCAACAGTCTTCTGACTCAGAGGCGAGACTGAATGCTTTGACTGGGACAAGAGGTGAGGTCTGTTTAATGATAAGAATCACCAACAAAATACTTCTTCTTTGACATTGGGGTTGCGGTGGAGTTCCCAGCCCTTACCTTGCAAAGGTGAGGAAATATAAGCATCACTGCCACAATGGACTGGGTAAGGCAGATAAATGCAAGACCCAAGGGACTATCCATATTATGAGGAATCAAGAAGTGCCAACACAATGGAGCTGTAGATAAAACATGGGCTTAAGTGTCGAATATAATCACAGAGCAATAGCCGCACACCATAATCAAATTAATCCTCTTCATTCCTAGCTGAGCCCATACTCCTACTATTAGTTGCAGGATAATAGATGGTTGGCAGTGAGTTGCTGGGTAGAATTTCAATTGAATGATTCATAATCCGAGATCAAAGCTTGGATGGACATCGGCTAAGCTTCAGCATTGATTATGCTGCTGTAAGCATATTTTGCAGATGTTTGCTCTTTGTAATATGCTGTACATTAAACACTGGAGGATGAAATTGGTTAATGCCAGCATGTGAAATTGACTCTTGGCAAATCTATAGCCAATTTTTCATAGGGTCAGTTTTTTATTACTTTCTATTAATGTGGAAATAATGCCAAATATCATAATTTCAAACCAAACGCAGACAGCAGTGAGCTGAATGAATGTCTCGAAAGGGATTGAACTGTAATTCTCGAATATTGGATCTGGTTAAAAAAATTGAGGACCAATATATTGCAAGCCTGTTTGCCCCTTTGATTTTTTTTTAACTATTGCAATGCATTTGGTTGAGCTGAATAAAGATCCAGAGGTAATTGTAGTTCATGTCATAAACTGGAGCTAAACTATTTAGAAGACCATTTAATGGGAAAATGCTTTTATGCCCATGTTTAACATATTTCTTTGTTAAATGAAGAAGTAACAGCATGCTTATGAGGCTCAGTAATGCATTTTGATGCAGTTGTTCTGCATTTGGTGAACTTTTATTGTTTAGAGTCACTTACGCCAATAGTAACCCAATACCAAAGCATCCTATCAATTGGTCTTCTTTATTTCGCAGTGATCTGGACAAGAACAACATTACACGGATTTCGAAGATGGACTTTGTTGGACTGAAGAATCTCCGGGTTTTGTAAGTACATTCCAGCCCATGTATGAGTCCCTTTGTGAAATTTGTAAATGACCAAACAAAAAACAAAAGCCTGCTTTTATTCTGTCCCCTTCATCCCACCTTCTTCGTGCCATTATGAATTAGGGGACCTGAGATTTGTTTGCTAAACCCACAGCGCTTGCAGGGGCTGTGCTACAATAGCTGAAACACGTAGTGCCCAATATCTTCATCAGTCATCAGTGGGAGGCCTTTGCAAATTCTGTTGTGTCTGAATATGAATCAGAGCCCCAGAAATGCATGGAAGTGTAGTAACTTAAAATATCATGTAATCTCATCGGAGAAATGCTAATAGTACTTCTGCTTTAAATGCAAAGGAAAGATGGCAACTTATGAGCAACGTGTTATG
Organism: Rhincodon typus; assembly: GCF_021869965.1. Lineage (NCBI taxonomy): Eukaryota > Metazoa > Chordata > Chondrichthyes > Orectolobiformes > Rhincodontidae > Rhincodon > Rhincodon typus. Next base: position 4,541,944 of record NC_063343.1, read on the forward strand.
ACTCCTGGAGGAATGGTGTCTTTTATCAAATGCTATTTTTCAGTGTATTCGAATTGACTGGTTATCCAGACCGGCTGGACCCTCCTTCTGTATTTCATTATTTCATCGTATTGTGCACCAGTTCGCTTACTGAATTTCTATTATTTAATATATCATCATTTTTGGAAATCACATGTAATAGGTTATCTAATTTCAACACTTATTACAAACTGCAATTCCCAAATAGTTTGAATTAAAGACTTTATTTATACTTTGTATAAACAAACTATTTTTTTCCACTTACTACAAACTGCAATTCCCAAATATTTTGAATTAAAGACTTTATTTATAGTTGGTATAAACAAACTATTTTTTTCCACTTACTGCAAACTGCAATTCCCAAATAGTTTGAATTAAAGGCATTGTGTTTAGTTTGTATACACAAACTAAGATCAATACCTTACAAAGTACGGTTGCAACAGCTTCACAGTGCATTTGATTCTGCAGTTTTGTTTGGCTCAGATTTTGCATCGAAGGGAAGGCAACAGTTCTTGCTGTTGATCTTGAAGAAAATCGTTCGCAAAAATCTCGCAAACTCCGAGATGACAATTTCCCCGAATATGTAATAAAAATCATTCTGTATCCAGTACAAGGAAATTTCTGCTGTTCAGCAACAGAAAATCACCAAGCAATCTTAGCAGACAATCGTACTGAGAGATTCTCAGAGTCAAAAAAACCCAAAAGTAAAACAACACCGTTTTTTTTAATCTTGTGGTGCGGTGGTAGCGTCCCTATCTCTGAACTGGGCTGCCCAGGTTCAAGGCACACCTGTTCTAGAGGTGTGTGATAGAAACTCTGGACAGATTGATAAAAATATTTTTTGTTTAATCTTGTTTTAATCATTTTACAGAGAGTGAAATAAAGATTTGTACACGACTATGAGATTAAAGCTGAAGCTAAAATATCATTGAACTTTATCGTAAAATAATTTTTCAGAAGACCCATGTTTTTTTTAATACTATAAATGATTTCTAAAAGGAATCTTTCAGGGCCAGGGTGGTTATTCAGCATTAATTACGACTTAGTAATCCAGTAAAAGCTCAGTTGCACCTCATTGAACATGACATTGTATTCTGAGGGAGGGCCACCGGACCCGAAATGTTGACTCTGTTTACTCCTTCACAGATGCTGCCAGACCTGCTGAGCTTTTCCAGCAACTTTGTTTTTGTTCCTGATTTACAGCATCCGCAGTTCTTTCAGTTTTTATGACATTTTCAGTGCACTTTCTTACAAGAGCAGTGCATAAAAAGTGTAGCTCCAAGGACTGCAACATTGCACCCTGCAGAGGAGCAGGATATCACTGACAACAATTTCCAATTTCCACACTTAACTGTGCACATTTACACTGCATACGTTGCTGTCTTTTTCACAGAGTATTGATGCTGAATGTTGTCGGAGGCTTCATTGAAAACTTAAAATTGTACAACAAAAATGAAGAGGAAATAATGATGTAAGAGATGTCATGGAACTGGTAGTCTTGAATTCAATCCTTCCAAAACAACAAATGGAAATTGTTACACACTGTTTAAAATAAATTTTCAATTGTCCTGTCTCCAGTCTTAAGCCATATTTTATGATTAGATTCTGTGGGCTCCTTTGGATTACTGCATTACATTAAGAGCTGTTGTTTTGATCATGCCTAACAGAATTTCTGACAAAGGATAGTGGATAGAAACTTGGAATAGAAATTCAGCTAGTTTTAGATACAGAAGCATTTGGTGTGTCCTGACCCTCATGAAAGTTTGTAGGGTCATAGAGTCATACAGCACGGAAACATACCGTTCAGTCCAACCAGTTCATCCCGAACATAATCGCAAACTAAACTAGTCCCACCTGCCTGCTCCTGGCCCTTTTACCTCTAAGTCTTTCCTATTCATGTACATATCCAAATGTCTTTTAAACATTTTAACTGTACCCACATCCATCACTTCCTCTGGAAGTTCATTCCACATGCAAATCACCCTTTGTGTAAAACATTTGCCCCTCATGCCTTTTTAAAATCTCTCTCTTCTCTCCTTAAAAATGTGCCCCCTGGTCTTGAAATCCTCCATCCTACAGAAAAGACAGCTACCATTAGTTAAACACCAATACTTTATGTACAGTATCAACGCATCATTAGCTATGACCAAATGCTCTATGATGGTTCCTGTAATATCGATGAATCCTGGTAATAGTTCCGCCTCTACGTCAGATGGCACTATTTCTCGAATCCTCTAAAATCTATTGAGGTGAACCAATTTAGTCCAGAGTAG